>NW_025319066.1:300000-451310 GCF_017639315.1 Drosophila ananassae
CTAAAAGCTTATTTATATCCTTGGCCTGGTGTCCCCAATACGGTGTTCATCACGACCGCATAGAATCCGTACAAAAGAACTTCTTATTATTTGCTCTTAGGGGACTTAACTGGGACGCAAATCTTCACCTACCTTCGTATAATAGTAGACTCCTACTAATAAACTTACCCTCCTTAAAAAACCGAAGAACAATGCTGGGTGTCGTTTTCCTACAGAACCTTATTAATGGTGATGTAGATAGCCAGCACTTACTAACACGCTTACAGTTTAACGTTCCGAATAGAAGGACCAGAAACTTTAGTCCTTTATTCTTAAGCCATTGTAGATCGACATATGCACAGCATGATCCCATTAGGATTTTATGTTCGAACTACAATGGTCTGTATAATATTATTTCTCTTTCCTCCCAGTCAAATTTGAAAACCTCCATTTTAAATTACCTACAAGAACATACTAATTCTTCCTCGTTTTCTTTATAATCCTTCTATTTAAACTTATATACTATACTCATTATACTAACTCGAATTTATTCCCGCGATTCGAGCCGTACGTTATGCGGCAGGCGCTCCTCGGTCGGTTGGGCGGGAGGTGGGCTGTACGTATGCAGTGGGAACCGCGCGAAAAAAAAAAAAATATATCAAATTTTTTTGCCCAAAGAGGCATCCATTAAAAATCCCATCCTTCTAACTTGAAAAACAACGAAGTTATGGCATTTCCGATCAATCAGTTATATGGCAGCTATAGGATATAGTTGACCGATCCCGGCCGTTCCAACTTATATACTGCCTGCAAAGGAAAGAAGGGTGTGTGCAAAGTTTCAACTCGATAGCTTTAAAACTGGGAGACTAGTTTGCGTAGAAACAGACAGACGGACTCTGATCAAGAATATATATTAAAATACCCTCTGCAAAGGTATAAAAATTTGCCAACTATATCTAATTGCATGGAGTAAATACTAACATAAGCATAATAATAATGGAAATATTTGTACGTTATAAATATTTATATAATTTGTATAAGTTAAGATAATTTAAAGGAATTGGCTTTTCAAATCACCAAAGACAAATCAGGCATGAGCTAGTCTTTTATATTAAAATATAAATACATAGAAATTACATCAAACATAAAATCGAACTTGAGTGAAAACTCGCCAACGAAGTGGCTCGAGCGGCTTGGGCTAGGGAATTTAAAATTATTTTTAAACTTTCCTTTTTTTTTCATTTAAATTTTAAGTTGACCATCATATTTAGGAAGTATTCCTTGTTCTACTTTATATATTTTTTTCGGTCTCATTTACTTTTTTCTTTTTTTTTTTGTAGTAAAATTTGTATTATGTAAGAACTTTACATTCACACTCACCCCAAAATTAGTAAATCCATCGTCGAAAGCGCTTTCTCGGACTTTAGGTGGCTGAAATTTTGGAACTTAACTATAACATAAAAAAAAAGGAAAATTCTCTATCACGAACTATACGATGGGGCCATGAAAATTATTATTTCCTTTTTTTTCTCAAAGGTTAGGTATAACCCCTCTATCACTCCGACCCGAGTATGGCATATTTTCTTTTCTCACTTCATATTATTTGTTTTCTTTCTAATGGCTCGGAATCGATTTTAGCCATCAGCAATCACTAAAACATAATTTGTACTCCCTAAAATAACTCATACTACTTAAACTAGCACCTATCTATATACCGAATCCCACAATTTCCCGGATAAACGCTCTCCGGATTATCGCGTCGGGGTCGCCAGAGGCCTCCGAAATACCCTGGGTCACTTTCGGGTCACGTTTCCGCCGGAAAACTGGTGATATTTTCGATTAATCTTACTACGCTTCGCGGCGAGGAAAAATTATGCGCTATCGAGCGCGGTTGGTACAAAACTGCCCGCTCGCGCAAAGGGTTTGATGGTGGGCCTAGCGAGTCAAACTCAAGACCGCCGATTGAGTCTTTTTTTTTCAGCTTATCGGCTCAGATCTATCTAATACTCCTGGTGCAAACTGGTACTTTTCCGGCGAAAGCTGCTTTGCGCCGTGGGCTTCCGGAGTCCCTCAGATCCGCTCCGAACTCTTGGAGCTGCCTGAATTTCCCTTTGTTCCAGTAATCTCTATCCTGTTGCCGAGCCTAGTCACAAAAGAGATAACTGGCCCCTGGACGTAAGCTCCTTGTTCGCCGATCCTTATACTTCACCGCACCGTTAAACAAAACCACTCAACTGAATCTGAGGAGGTGCAATGAGGGAATGATTGCCCAGATGCTAAAATTTGGCGCATGGCCTTGCCCGAAGAGAAGATGCCCACAACGGAAAGTTGAAATTTTACCCGGTTGCCCTCCTTCTAATCTCTCTATGCACCTTTCTAGTTTAAAACTTGACTCCTAGATGGCGCACCTTTCCCAACTACCTTTCTTTCTACAGATACAAGCGTTACAGAATCATTTACAATATTATTTCCATTTACATAGCACCAATTATATATATTTTCTTATTTTGTTCTCTTATTTTATTACACAATGATTTTTCACCGTTTAGAAGACGAGTGAAACATGATTTCTCTTTGCTTAATGTACAATAGCACAGGCCGACAATTTCCAACTTTTTTTTTCCTCCACTCATAATTTTACCTGCTCCATAACCTTTAGGCTCCCCTGAACCAAAATCCAGAACAAATATAGGTTTTATCACCCACAGTTTCCGCGGTACACCTAAGAGAAGAAATTGATCAAATTTTACCATATATTGAATTATGTAGGCCGTGTAATGGTGATGACCATCATTGTTTCTAGTACATATCATTTTTGAGATGTATGTGTACCAACTAAAATTAAAAATTTGTATCTAGCAGTTACCATATCTTTGGAATAAGCATCCAAAGTTGAAATCTCAGATTTTCTACATTAATTTTTGGTCTTCCATGATTTTTCCCCAAACATTTTTCTATGGAAGATTTTTATTTTCTTATTGAAATCAGTAGATCATATCATGTTTTAATTTTGGATTTAAAGAAAAACTCGAAATAATTTTATTGAATTTATTATAGGTGGTTAAACAATATTTTCTTCAATTAAATTGGAGTTTTTAATCTCATATTTTCAAAAAGTCATGGCTATCTAAAATTGTTTCTTCATTCAAAACGTATATATTGCAGGTTGAGCTTGTTTAGTAAAGCTTTACAGAAGTTTTAGATAGCCATGACTTTTTGAAAATATGAGATTAAAAACTCCAATTTAATTGAAGAAATTATTGTTTAACCATCTATATTAAATTCAATAGAATTATTTCGAGTTTTTCCTTAAATCCAAAATTAAAACATGGTATGATCTACGAATTTCAATAAAAAAATAAAAATCTTCCATAGAAAAATGTTTGGGGAAAAATCATAGAAGACCAAAAATAAACATAATAAACGTAGAAAATCTGAGATTTCAACTTTGGATGAGTATTCCAAAGATATGGTAACTGCTAGATACCATTTTTTAATTTTAGTTGGTACACATACATTTCAAAAATAATATGTACTGGATACAATGATGGTCATCGCCATTACACGGCCTACATAATTCAATATATGGTAAAATTTTATCAATTTCTTCTCTTAGGTGTACCGCGAAAACTGTGGGTGATTGAACCTATGTTTGTTTTGGTTTTTGGTTCAGGGGAGCCTAAAGGTTATGGAGCAGGTAAAATTATGAGTGGAGGAAAAAAAAAGTTGGAAATATTCCGCCTGTGTTATTGATCTTTATTCTGGACAAAGCTTCAGCCACGACATTCGTAGTTCCCGGTTGATATTTGATAATTGGAGTAAAACTTTGTATAAATGAAAATCATCGTTTCATTTCTATGTTTGGGTTTTTGTTGGATATAGAATAGGCTAATGGTTGATGATCTGTATGTATTTGTATTCCTACTACTTCATATAAATAATTTCTAAGATTCTTTAATGCCCAATCTATAGCTAATACTTTTTTTTTGTTAGTAGCATATGCTTGTTCGGTTTTATTCAGGGTTTTTGATATGAACGTTATTGGTTTGCCCTCTTGTGATAATACCGCTCCCAATGCTATGTTTGAAGCGTCTGTTGTTAGAATGAATCTTTTACTATAATCTGGTTGAATTTGATTTGACAAATTTTGTTTAAGTTCATTAAACGCTTTTATGGCTGCTTCATCTAACTGTATTGACATTTGTTTGGACATTTTTTTTGATATTTTTCCATTATGGCCTCCTAGATACGTGATCAATGGTTTCGCTATATAAACGTAATTAAGGACAAACTTTCTATAATAACTTGTTGGGCCAAGAAAACTTCTGAGTTTCCTAATGTTGTTTGGTATTGGGTATTTTTGGATTGCTGCTATTTTTTCTGGGTCGGTTTTAATCGTGTTGTATGAAACTAAATATCCAAGAAAGCTTGTTTCATGTAAAAAAAATTTGCATTTGTCTAAAAAAATTTTCATATTTGCTTCTAATAGAATGATAACTACTTTTGTTAGATCGGTATAGTGATCTTCTATTGAATTTGAAAAGATTATAATATCGTCCATATAGACGTGACAGATTTTTCCAACTTGATCTCTTAATATGTCATCCATGGCTCGTTGGAAAATTCTTGGAGCGTTTGTTCACCCGAAAGGCATTCTTAGATATTCATATTATTCCATTATTTATTGATAACGATGTTTTTTCTATGTCGGATTCTCTCATGAGTAATTGGTGGAATCCTGATTCCAAATCAATTGTAGAAAAAAATTTTGATTTTCTTAGATTTGCTAATATAACGCTTGGGTCCTGCATTGGCTATCTATCAGGAATTGTATTTCCATTTAGTTTCTTAAAGTCGATGACAAGTCTTAGTTTTGGAGTGCCGTCTTCATTATAACATTTTTTTGGCACTACAAAGACTGGAAAATTATATGGGCTCCTGCTGGGTTGAATTATGTTTTCATCCAACATTCTTTTAATTTTTTATTCACAAATTCTGCGACCGATTGGGCATAAGGATATTGTTTACTATATATTGGTCTGTCATGTTCCAAGATTATTTCCCCTCTGATATCGGTCGAGTGTTCCTCTATTATACGATTAATTATTATTTCTCGCAGTTTTTTCATTTGGATTTCCGGTTTTAATTGAATATTATTTATTTTATCGTCTCTGACTGAAGCTTGTGAAATTGAATTAAGTCTTCAATACTATTATCATAAGTTGTGATAGAAACACTATCACTTGACGCATCGGACTTTGTGCTGTTTCAACCTTGATTCTGTTATCTTGTTGAAATATTTATTTATCATGAATTCATTTAGAGAATGATTACTTTTTCCTCGGTGTGCGAAATTCTTTTGTTGAACACTTTATTATGAAAGAGTAATTTTTCGTCTTTCCCATGATAACAAATGACACCTTTTTTTGTGTCTATTATTGCTCCTATTTTTTTTAGTAAGTTATAGCCGTCTAACAAGTCAGTTTCTAACCCTTCGTTTTCATAAAAGATTTGGTTGATATTAAAAATTGTTATTATTTGATAATATTTTATTATCGAGTATCCATTTACCGTTTATACTCTCTTGTGTATTGGAAGTTCATTTTTATTTAAAAATATCCCGCTTTTAAAGTAACAGGCTGTTGCGCCTATACCGATCAACACTATAAATTTCTTGTAGTATTTTGTATTAATTCGCACTGTTTTGGGTTTGTTCCTGACCTTCTTCTAAAAAATAATCTTCTTGTATGCTGTTGACTTTCATTTTTTTATTTTGTGGTTGGTTTAATATTCCCTCATGTAATCTTTTTAGGAAAATTTTGACCATTTTGAACTTGTTGGAAATTATTATTCGGACGACTAAAGTTTCGTTGATTTGGACGATTAAAATACGGACGTTCTTGGTTTTAGATTGTATAATTCCCTTGACGGAAATTATTCGATTGCCTTTTAGGTCTGTTAACAATTTGAATTGACGGGCTTTTTGTTGTCCTTGGAAATTTTTCATTTGGAAATTATTTTGATCATAATTATTGAGTAATTATTTGGTTTTGGTGGTTTACCCATTGATAAACGGCCCGTGGTTTGTTATAGTTAGGTTTTTGTTGGGATGGATTGAACCTCAAGAAACTAGTTTTTTTTCTAGTCTCAGCTTGAAAACCATAATACCTGCTAGCAAATTGAACTCTGAAATTAATTGATTCAAGCTTTGCTAAGGCATATGGAAGATCAGATTTAATGAGAACAGAGTTTCTGAAATTGATCCGTTCAAACTGGAGATAAAAACTCTTAGTGCGTTGTTTCTAATTATTTTATTTGTTTTCTTTGTTATTTCACTTTCATTAACATTTGTCATAATGGTTTTATTTATTAATAAGGTCATTTTTTTCATTGTATCATTGTAGATAAAATCCAGTCTAGATAATATGGCATTAAAATTTAGTACCGTACCATGTTTGTAAGGGCGTCATGAGCCGTTCCCAAGATTTTATTTCGCAATTGGGTTTGTTCCCCGTAAAATTTGGGAAGTGCTTTTACCACTATCGCGGATCGATTATCGATAGTTAGTATTTAATTAGAATTTAGTATTGTGCACTCATGGAGAGATTGGGCAAACTAGAATAGATAATAATGGCGCGTTCGTGGTGAATTTGTTGTTGATGCCATAGAGTGTGGGAGGTTATACTGCGGTAAATTTTTTTTAATATTATCACCCTTTCTGTCTCTAACCTGTAATCCCACCAGAATAAAACATACGTTTACACGCACATACACTGGCTTGTGTATTAGAGGCGGTTTGCCCCATCGCCGCCGTATGTTAAAGGCAACTCCCACCTGAGAGACGACAGAAGCCTTTATTCGCAGTCAGGCGACTGGCGACATTATTTTGGAACAGCACCCTGGTGAGAGGGTCGATCTTGCCTGGGCGACATGATGCAGCATTCGCCCAGAAGGAGTCCCCGACTAAACGAGGGACAGGATATTGTGATGCAAGTAGATGGCAGCGTTTTGGTCCCGCAAACGAGTGTAGGGGCGTCGCAAGCCGGCGGCCGAAGCAGTGAAGCCCCGGCGTCATCAGCTCAGCCGGCAGCATCTGGAGCCGCCAGGAAACCGAAGGGGGCCGACCTCATGGAGATGATTGCCGAGCTGCAGAAGGAGTTGGAACGCGCTCGCAGCGCTAATATGGAGCGCCCTGACCCCGCTATGTCGAGTGAAGTTGGGGTAGGTCAGCCGCCATTTGCAATCGTCCTGACCGTACCCAACCCAACAAGTGTTTATCATGCGTCGTCAGGGAGACCGCCATCATACAGCGGATCTCAAACGGTACCGTGTACGCAGAACTGTACCACGAGGATTAATCACGCATCGCCATTTTGCGCTACCGGCACTACGGTTCCAGAGCATGGTTTCGTGCTACACAATGAAGTGGCCGGCGGAACATCGGTACGAGCGCCTTCTCCTGGAGACGGTGCTTGGGCGACGAGTATTGGTGGAACTGCACGCTGGGCGCCACGAAAGCTTCCTGAACTGCCTACGTTCGGAGGGAAGCCAGAGGACTGGCCCATCTTCTATTGCGCGTTTACGAAAACGACGCAAGCGTATGGTTGTTCGGACTTAGAGAACAACCAAAGACTACTGAAGGCGTTAAAGGACGTCGCGCGTGAGTCGGTGAAGTCGTTCTTGATTCACCCCAGCAATGCTGCGGAGCAGCTGCGTTTCAGATACGGCCGACCGGAGCAACTAATACGCAGCCAGCTCAACAGTATTCGAGATGTGCCTGCAATTTCGGAGCACAACCAAGTTTCCTTGCTCGTCGCATTCGCCACACATGTCAGCAACCTCAAGGCTTTCCTACAGTCAGCGAAGGCGGAGCAGCACCTGGGTAACCCTATGCTGATGGAAGACCTTGTGGCCAAGCTCCCAATAAGCAAACGAGTGGACTGGGCAAGGCACGCTGCAACTATTCAGCCCTATCCGACTATTGTGGACTTTAGTTCGTGGTTGACGGAACTAGCCAATGTGGTCTGCGTGGTGGCGGACATTGATGGAAAGGAGCCAAGGCGTCGATTGCTTCATACCAGCATCGACCGAGAGCAGGACGAGCAACAGGAGAGCTGCCGCAGGAATTGTCCAATATGTGAAGGCCTTGGACAACATGCAGTTCGGGACTGCCAACGATTTATTGGAGCCACACCTACAGAGAGGTGGTGACTCGCAAGAAGACATCGCCTATGCTTCATGTGCTTGCAAAGCGGGCATATGACTGATCCTGTGCTGCGTCAGGAGAGTGCCCTGTGAATGGATGCAGGAGGAAGCATCACCGTCTTCTTCATGAGGCAAACAATGCAGGCTTCAGGAGACCGCCACAGCGAGGCGGCAATTGGAGAAGCTACAACCGGCAGGCAGTCGGACCGAGGGAAGGCGTCCGAGTAAATGAAGGAGAAGCCTCATCCGTGGATGCTTCTGCGACGCCGGAGAGAAATTTGAGCTGTGTCGACGAGGACCGAGAACGACTTCTGTTCCGTGTATTGCCGGTGACGCTATACGAAGGTGGAAAGCAGGTGGATACATACGCTCTCCTGGATGAAGGTTCTTCTGGTTGCAGAGCTAGGCGTACAAGGAGTACGTCATCAGCTGAATGTTCAATGGTTCGGAGGCAGGGCCACAAGAGAGCCCACTAACGTGGTACGTCTGCAGATTAGTGGAGCAGGCAAGCCCTCCCGACATGTGCTGAGAAACGTGAATGCCATTTCATATTTGAGTCTGCCGATGCAGAACCTGCACAGAAGAGATGTTAGTAGTGTGAACAAGGACGCTCGACTACCGATGAAGCCCTACGAAAATGCAGTGCCGAAGCTTATTGGATTGGAACATGGGCATCTAGGACTGCCATTGAGAACGAGACGGTTTGCCAGCGGCCGTACGCGGCCGCAACCGAATTTGGATGGGTTGTTTTTGGGCCTGTAGAAGGACGACGAGACACGCCATCACCGAGGTCGTGTCTGCTAGCCACGTCATTGGATAATAACGTGGAACGGGTCGTCGAGGACCTCTTCGAGATCGAGAACTTCGGTGGGAAGGCGGCGCTAGCGGCCGCAGCCACCGACGACGTGAGGGCTCAAAAGATCTTGGAGGATACTACGGTGCCAGTTGGCCGCCGATACCAGACGGGATTATCGTGGAAAACGGATAACATAGTGCTGCCACGTAGTTATGATATGGCGTACAATAGATTGATCAACATAGAGAAGAAAATAAAGCAAGACGGGCTAAGAATATTCACGGATTGTAAAGGATTATGTCGTCAAGGGATACGCTCGGCGTCTGGAACGACAGGAGACCGCTACGGGAAGCGATAGGACATGGAACTTGACACATTTTGGAGTGGAGAATCCCAACAAGCCAGGGAAGATCCGATTGGTATTCGACGCAGCGGCACGAGTTGGAGGAGTATCGCTTGGCATCTATCCTCTTCCATTTTAGGGAAGGTGCCGTCGGAGTCTGCAGCGATATTAAGGAGACGTTTCACCAGGTGCTGATCCGACCCGAAGATAGATGTGCGCAACGATTTCTGTGGAGAGATGGGAATGACCAACGGGACCCCGACGTTTACGAGATGTGCGTGATGACCTTGGGAGTTGCATGCTCACCGAGTGCGGCGCATCATGTGAAGACAGTGAATTCCAAGCGATTCCTGGATTCGGATCCCAGAGCAGTCAAGGCCATCGTGGACTACCACTACGTGGATGACTATGTGGACAGCTTCGCCACAGAGAGCGAAGCTATCGAAGTATCCAGCAGAGTGTAGGAGATACATGCGGAAGGCGGTTTTGAGCTTTGCAAGTTTTCGTCCAGTTCGCCGTTTAAGAGCACGGGTCTCGACTACTTTGGACCACTGCTAGTGACCGTTGCTCGGCATCAAGAGAAACGGTGGGTGGCCTTATTTACGTGCCTGACGACCAGGGCGATTCATTTGGAACTGGCCCATGACCTGTCCACTGATTCCTGCATAATTGTAATCAGGAATTTCATCTGCCGTCGAGGGTGTATGCATAGACTGCGCAGCGACTATGGCAGGAACTTCGTTGGAGCAGACAGAGAAGCCAAGAGATTTGCGGAGATCTTCGAACCCGAGAGGATCCAGTCGAAGCTGTCAAGCAAGGGCATTGGATGGATCTTCAATTGCCCAGCGAACCCGTCAGAGGGTGGAGTCTGGGAGCGAATGGTGCAGTGCGTGAAGAGGGTGCTACGCCACACAGTGAAGGAAGTGCTGCCTAAGGAGCACGTGCTGGAGAGTTTCCTGATAGAGGCGGAGAATGTTGTTAATTTTCGTCCGCTCACCCATCTGCCAGTGAGTGCGGACCAGGAAGTCCCTCTTACGCCCAATGATCTCCTCAAGGGAGCAGCTTGTCCACCGGATGCCCCCGGTCTGGTTGGAGGCCTCGTCAAGGAAGGAGCTACGCGGAAGCAGTGGCGCGTTGAAAAGATGTTGAGGAACCGATTCTGAAAGAGGTGGGTCTGGGAGTACCTACCCACTCTGACACGGAGAGAGAAGTGGTGCCGCAGAGAGAAGCCGATTCAACGAGGAGACGTCGACTTCGTTTGCGACCCAGCCGTTCCGCGTCGAGAGTGGCGGAAAGGCGTCATGGAGGAGACCTTTGCTGGAACGGATGGTGAGGTCAGACGAGTCCGCGTTAGGATCATGGATGGAGATCGGACTCGCTGGATAATGCGCCCCGCTTCAAAGTTGGGGGCTTTGGATTTGAGTGAAGAAGTTCTTCACTGAGGTGGGGATGTCGCGGATCGATTATCGATAGTTAGTATTTAATTAGAATTTAGTATTGTGCACTCGTGAAGAGATTGGGCACACTAGAATAGACAATAATGGCGCGTTTGTGGTGAATTTGTCGTCGATGAGAGGTTATACTGCGGTAAGATATTATTAATCCTTTCTGTCTCTAACCTGTAATCCCACCAGAATAAATCATACGTTTATACGCCGTATTTTAAAAGCAACTCCCACCTGAGAGACGACAACCACCTCCAAAGTCATCTCGCAACTAACGTTTGGGTCAATTATCTGAACTTTTTAATCTTCAACTGTATTGTTTTTATTTTCTAACTTTGAGGTTGTTGAATTGTATAAATATAATAATCTAGAGTTACTTATATTTAAGCTAGTGTAAATAAGATATTCCGTATAGTATATAATATTATAATAAGCTTTTGTGAATTAGACCTTATCGATAACGATTGTAATTAAGCTTCACTTCTTCTTCATTAAAAGAGCTTGAAAGAATATGATTAACTTTTCCTTAACATAAAACTCGAATCTCAACATGGTAGCAGAACAAGGTTGATTGAACAAGGTTAATTAAACAAGGTTAATTAAACAAGTAAAGGAAAAGTGAATAGTTTTGGTATAAAATAAAAATAAACAGTTAAAAGAAAAGTTTTAGTCCAAGTAAAGAGCTTGCGAACTCATACACACAAATCTACGAAAAAGTGGCACGACGAACGAAAAGATTCAAAATTAAGAAAAAAAATATATATATACTAAAAATAAGAACATCTGCATTAAAGTGAAGCGTGTTTGAAGGCATTTAATTAAATCAATCATCATAGTAAGCAAATACTCACATACATTACAAAGGAACACGTGGATGCGAACAGATTAAAAATTTTGAAACAAAAAACGTGACAAAGACCAAGTGAAGAACTACAACTAAAAGCGAAAGAAATATAAAAGACAATAAAAGAAAACAGAACAGCTTTAAAAGTGCTTTAGGAATTCTACACTGAATTCAAAAAACTGATCAATGCAAGGTGTTGCTATAAAAATTGAAAAAGACATAGACGAAAAAAATACAGAAATTAAAAAGGCAATAACTATGGCTGCCCAAGCAAGAATTGAAGACACCCTAATACCCGTCTTCGATGGAACAAACTTCACAAGTTGGAAACTGAGATTGATGGTTCTGCTGGAATACAAAGAATGCAAACAACAAGCAACATGCATTAAGACCGATAAGGAAGCTGAAGCGGACTGGACTAAGAGAGACCTAAAAGCGAGGATGATGATTATGAGTACAGTCACTGACAGACAGTTGGAATACATAGGTGAATGCAAATCAGCCTATGAGATGATGAAAAAGTTTGATAGTATTTACACAACGAAATCAACGGCGCTCCAGATCATACAAAGAGGCAAAATAGAAGAAATAAAACTCAGCAACTATACAGAAGACTTCTTTGTTGATTTTGAAAAGTCAATAAATGATTTTAAAGCAGCAGGTGGAGTTTTGGAAGAAGCAGAAAAAATGAGATATCTTATAAAATCACTGCCGCCGAACTACAGCTATATTGGTGATTTTATAGATATTGTACCAGAGCAACAAAGAACAGTTGAATATGTAAAAAGCAAAATAAAAGAGAAAAATTTCAACAAAAGCGAGACGTCTAAAAGATCAAGCGTGAGTACATTCAACGCAAGTGCTAAAGGAGTCTGTTTCAGTTGTGGCAAATATGGACACCAGAAAAAAAACTGCTATCTCAATCAAGGAAATCAAGCAAGCCAAACTGCTATTCAAACTGGACAAAACAGAGGTTTTTCTCACAACCTGGGAAGAGGAAAACGGGCAAATTTCCATGGCAGATCACGAGGCTCATACAGCAGAGGCAGGGGATCTCACCGAGGATACGTGAACGAGACTTCAGGCAACGAATCGAGCGCAGCATGGTCTGTCGAGTTACAGCATCCTGCAGCTAATGGACCAAGTGGATGTGACTTCAAGGACCCAAGCGAAAATGCTTATCAATTAAAGTGGATCTTGGACAGCGGCTGTACGGACCATATAATCAAAAGCGACAAATATTTCGTGAGTTATCAGGATCTAAAAATTGCTGTCGACGTTAAGCTGCCAGATGGCAAAACTTTAAAAGCTACCAAAATTGGTAATATCAAACTAACTTTTAAAACCTACTATAAAAACAAAACTGTAGAGTTAAAAAATGTTTACTATGTAAATGGAATTCAGGAGAATTTATTAAGCGTATCAAGAATAACGAAAAACAATATCATTGTTGCAAAAAACAGTTATGCAAAAATATATGATCAGCATAATGAATTAGTAGTCGTAGCTAATAAAGTAAACAACTTGTATGTGATAAAAGGTATTGCAAAAGAAACTGGTAGTATTAAAGAAGTCTATACAAATGTGTTAAAACTAACCAATAAAGAAAAATGGCATAGGGCACTTGGCCATATAAACTTTAAATATTTAGATAAATTAGTTTCGGAAAAATTATTAGAAGGTTTGCCAGATAAGCTAGAAAAAACTGAGATGAAGTGTGCGAACTGCTTACAATCTAAAATGTCCAATAAACCATTTGAAAACAATAGAATAAAATCTAAAGAAATTCTCGAAACAATTCATACAGACTTAAATGGACCGCATACTACAGGCTATGGTGGAGAAAAATATTTTCTAACATTCGTAGATGATTATAGTAAGTGCACTAGACTTTATTGTATCAAAAATAAATCAGACACGGTAAATTGTTTCAAAGATTATATTAACTTCGTAGAAAATAAATTTAACAAATGTGTGAAAAAATTACAGTGTGATAACGGAAAGGAGTATTTAAACAAAGACATTTACACTTTCATAAGAGATAAAGGAATAGAGATCTAACTTGTCCTCCATATGTGCATGAACTAAATGGCGTAGCAGAAAGATATAACAGGTCAGCTATGGACATGGGCAGATGTCTTATGCGGGAAGCTAGAGTAAATAGGCAGTACTGGCCCGAAATTATGAAAGCAGTAGCCTATTTAAAGAACAGATCAATAGCCAACACACAAGAAAACAAAACACCTTTCGAAATATTCTTCAGCATTAAGCCAAATGTTAAGAATTTAAAAATCTACGGCAGCAGAGTATTTGCTAGAATACCAGAAGTTTTAAGAAAAAGCAAATGGGATGACAAAGCTAAGGTCGGAATTCTTGTAGGTTACAATCAAAACGGTTATCGAGTACTAATGAACAATAAAGTTATTAATGTTAGACATGTCGATATAATCGAAGACAAAACGGAATTAATCTGCTTAGAAGAATACGAGGAAGTATATAGCAATGGTAAAGATAATGTTCTTAGTGAGACAGAATCTGAAATATGTGAAGAGGAGCAATCTGAAAAAGAAGCAAAGTTAGATAACAAAAATCTGAATCAGAGTCAATACAATTACTTAGATAATATTCAAACATTGAGAAAATCAAGTAGGAAAAAAATTCCGGTAGATAGATATGGTAGTCCAACAACCCATTACATATATGTAAATCATATTGATGCGAATGTTCCAAATACATTCCACGAGGCGATAAGCTCTAAGAATAATGAAGACTGGATTAGAGCAATGGATTGCGAAATTCAAAGTCTGAATAAGAACGAAACTTGGATAGCTGTCGATAGACCTAAAAATAAAGAAGTCATTGATGTGAAGTGGGTTTTCAAAAGAAAAGGTGATGGCACTTTCAAGGCGAGACTAGTAGTTCGAGGTTTTCAACAAAAAGAGGATATTGATAATGTATATTCGCCAGTAGGAAAAATGCAAACTTTAAAAACACTATTATCATACAGCTGTGTAAATAATTTATATATAGAACAAATGGACGTAGAAACAGCTTTCCTAAATGGCAAAGTAAAAACTGAAGTCTATATAAACATGTCGCTAGGGTATGAAATGAGTGAAGACAAAGTATATAAATTACAAAAGGCACTGTACGGTCTTAGAGAAAGCCCAAGAGCTTGGTATGATACGATAAATGAATTCTTAACAGGCCTAGGATTTATAAGAAGTAAGTACGATTATTGTTTATATGTAGATATTGCAAAAAAGGATCCAATTCACTTACTAGTTTTTGTAGATGACTTGTTAATTTGTTGCAAAAATTTTTCCAAAATCGAAGAAGTAAAAGCTAGTTTAAAGAAAAGGTTTTCTATGAAAGAGTTAGGCAAAATTTCAAGCTATATTGGCATAGATGTAGACTATAATAATGAAAGAACTAAAATGACACTATGTCAAACAAAATATATAGAGTCTTTAGCGGAAAAATACATGTTAGAAAATTCAAGATTATACGATACACCCATGGAAACAAATTTAAAGTTAGAACAAGCATCTGTCTCAACTGAACATATAAAATATAGAAACTTAATAGGAGAATTACTCTACATAAGTACAGGCACAAGACCGGACATAACATATAGTGTGAATTATCTCAGCAGATTCCAAAACTGCTATAACGAAACTCATTTTAAATATGCTTTAAGAGTATTGAAATATTTATATAGGACAAAAGATTTAAAACTGACTTATTGTGATAATTTAAATAATGATATTCTAGACTGTATGGTAGATTCTGATTTCGCAGGAGATTGTATTGATAGAAAATCTACAACGGGTTTTGTTATAAGGTTCCAAGGAAACCCAATCTTCTGGAAGACAAGAAAACAAAATTCAATTGTAAAATGTTCAACTTTTGCTGAATATACTGCTATGTCAGAAGCTGTAACTGAAATATTATTTACTAGAAATTTATTAATGGATTCTTTTAAAGAAAAATTCAGTCAACCCATAAAAATTTACGAAGATAATACAGGAGCAATCGCTATAGCTAAATTCGGGAACTTTACAAAAAATTCGAAACACATTGAAGTTCAGTATCACTACATAAATGAGAGCTATAATAAAGGCTTAATCGATATTGTAAAAGTAGATTCAGATAAAAATTTAGCAGATATATTAACCAAAAGCCTATGTAAAACTAAATTTTTGAATAATAGACAATCGCTAAAATTATTGTAACAACTTGTAAAATATTATAAGTCAAACTGTGACAAAGCTAATGGTAAACAAATGAAGTACAAATGAAGTAAAAAAGTATTCTAGATTATAAATTTAAGGAGGCGTGTTGAATTGTATAAATATAATAATCTAGAGTTACTTATATTTAAGCTAGTGTAAATAAGATATTCCGTATAGTATATAATATTATAATAAGCTATTGTGAATTAGACCTTATCGATAACGATTGTAATTAAGCTTCACTTCTTCTTCATTAAAAGAGCTTGAAAGAATATGATTAACTTTTCCTTAACATAAAACTCGAATCTCAACAGAGGTATCTACCTTTGCATTCATATCATTTAATTTAACATTAATTCCATCGTTATGCTACTGCTGGTTCCTAGTCCACTACCTATCATGTGTGAGTTAGCTTCACCACCGTTTTCAATGCTTAAATTCTCTAAACTTTTATTTTGTCTTCCAGATTGTTTTTATTGTTAGTATTTTTTTTTGTGTTGTATATTAAAAACTTAGGGAGTTCTTCTATATATATATAAAATTTTGTATGACTATTATTAATGGCAAATAATTATGTATCCTCACGGTGTTAGTAGTTCTTTTCTAGTTCTATTGATGTCGTCGTCTCTCCTTGCTTCTCCCTTCTGCTTTTCAACTCTCCTTTTTTCTTCTTGATACTGTAGATGATATTTTGTGATTTTGACTTTTAATATTTTTTTATTTTCTACTTTCTTATTGTTTTTTTTTTGTGATTTATTATGCGTTTTTTTTATTTTTAATTTTTGCACTTTCTTATTGTTTTTTTTTGTTGATTTATTGTGATTTTGATTTTTTTTTATTTAATTGCACTGTCTTTTTAATTTTTTGTATCTTTCGATTTTGGTTATATTTTGATAATAATTTTTTTGTTTATTTTATTGAAATATTATTTGAATATTTTTTGTTTTATTTCGCTTGGTTTTGTTTTTAAGTTTTTTCACTTTGTTTTATTTAAAAGTTTTTTTTTTATTTTAAATTATTTTATAACTATTATTTAAAAGTTATTTTTTTTGCGCCAATTAGATTGTTCCAAAGTTTACTTTAAAACAAAAAATTATTTTTATTTTATTTTTTTACTTTTACAAACTTTAACATAAATCGATTTATTGCTAAACCCACTTTTTACTCCAGAATTATATTTTTAATACGGGCTTGGTTGAATCCCGACTTAGGACTACTCTCGCTATCAATATCGATTTACCATCAAACCACGGCTTTAGGGGCCATGCGCACTTGTAAATTTCAAAAAATCGAATTTTTTTTGCATTTTCTTAAAGTGCATATATTTAGAAATCTGTTCACAAATTTTTTTAAAGGTGGGGGCGTCCGATTTATGTAATAGTGAGTTGAAACTTTAAATTCGTTTTTCTCAAAACTACGTCGGTGACTACTTTTACTCGAAAACTAGTGACCCGATTGTCTTGAAATTTAGCACTCTTCTTTAATATATAATAATCTAGTACTTAATCGAAGGATTGATTTTTTTATGCAAAACTTTTTTTTTTACATCTGAAAAACTACCGCTCTTTTTAACGAAAAACGATTGTTCAACTTTGATAGGTCGCAATTTTGTTGAATATTTTTTTTTTTAATATCCATCGATTAAGTACTAGATAAACTTTCAATAAATGTAAATCCGTTGCATTTTTTGATTTCCGATGATCCAGATTTTCACAGTCTTGGTCACCGTGACCCGTGTTTTTCAGACGGACCTCACTTCGACGGGGCATATCTTTGAAACTGCTTTATATTTTCTACTTTATTTTTTTTTTAAATTTAAGTTAAAATGATGTACTTTCACATAATAAAGCCATATTTAAAAAAAATTCAAAAGATTACGAGAAAAAAATTCGGGAAAAATGTCCGCGAAAGAAAAGTCGACGCATTCAAGATTCTGGCACCTTTACTCCAAGAATCTTGCCATGAACTCCCAAGACGGAAGGCTGTCGATGTTTCCGGCGAGAGTGTCTTCCCACTTGGCTTTTGTAGCAGGTTCCAACTTCTGCAGGATAATCTGGAAAAGCAAGCATCCTTGGATCTCGGCAGCTGATCCGGAACTCATGAGAGCCCGCATATGCCCATTGAACCGATCCAATAGCTCCCGCAAAGTAGCAACAGAGCCTGGCTCGACCACACGAAGCTGCAGGATCTCGTTGATGTGAGACTGAAAAATTAAACGCCGATTACTAAAACGATTGCGCAATAGGTCAAGGGCCACATCGTAGTTCGCGTCAGTAATTTCCAGAGCTCTCACCGTATCCAAGGCTGACTCGCGCAGGCATGATATGAGCCACCGGAGCTTTTCCATTTTCGCTAGGTAAGGATGGCTGTCAATCGTGGTGTTAAAAAGGGCGCAGAAATCCCTCCACTCGGCATAGCCGCCGCAAATCCATGAGCGATTCTCATGGACCAAAGCTTCCAAATGGTCTCCATGAGCTTCCTCATGCACCAAAACGCATACGCTACAAAAAACCATATAGTGCATGCGAAACTGGAAGACAAAACAGAGAAGAATACATGCTGATAACAACAGCTGCAGCTAAGCATTTTATGATTAATTTAAATGCATTTTTTGTTGGCTGCTTGGCCCAACAAATACAAATAATAACAAGAATGTGTTGGCACCTATTGCTAAGACCTACTACTCAATCCAGATGCATCAGTATGTCACAATATACAATCATCAGACCCACTAACCTATTGGCACACCTAGTAATAAATTAGCAATAAGCATAAAACAATATCCAACCTACTGTTGGCACCTATACAATATACAAGAATCAGACCTACTAGCCTATTAATAATGTAACGATAAGCATAAGCCAATATCCAACCTACTAACCCGACACTAGTCGATGGCACCGGAAGCAGAATCAGCATTATCAGCGGGAAGAACGACCAACTGACCGAAGCAAGCAAAAACCAGCCAGCGAAGCCGAAATGCGTGTGGAAAGCACTACATGAACAAACAATCTGAGTCAGCACATTCAGAGGTGGGTGACCCTGGCATTAACCTTAGTTTTAGCACGTCCATAATATTGACCTTTTTTAGATTTAATGATGTATAATTTAGCATCTTATATAAGAGTTGTTCTTCTGAAATAAAGACAGTTGCGAGATCAGAGTCAATACTCTCGTTACTCAATGTTGGAACTACGGCACTTAAAATTGACCTACTTCATGTGATCCTGTGTAAAACGATTCACAAAGTAGGACTCTCTAAAACCTATCTTCCATACCAGTCTACTTCAAGTGTTGCTCCCGTGAAACGGACCACAAGTAGACCCCGCATTACCTAACCTACTTCGAGTGTTGCTCTCGTGAAACGGACCGCTAGTAGGACCGGCCGATAAGGAATCAGCCGAACCACCATACCACCGGTACTTGAGGAAAAATACCCCAGAACTTCAAGCACATCAACTCCAGCCTGATCACAGCAAGCGTCTAGCCAATCCGAGCAGTCCCTTGCAGAATCCAGGTCAATTTAGTCAAGACTATTTACGGTCTTTGACTACGACTCTGGGACCTACAGGTACTCCCGTGAGTTCAAGTTTGACGTAGTTGCCGCATAACGCTCTACGGACGAACAATTGGTGACCCCGACGTGATCCTTTACGATCACAACTTGAACACAAATTTCAACGCAATTGAACTCAACGAAAAAAAAAAAAAAAAAAGTTAGATACATCGCAACAATGGGATCAGACCCAGTAATCCAAATGCTCATTGATGAGCAAATTGAAAGCAATATAGTCATCCAAAGGCTAATAAGAAACTTCACTAAGGACTCCGCAGAGCGTAAACTCAAGGGAGGATACTTCGAGGAGAGATTCAGATAGCTCACTTATGGACCCAGTTAAAAAAAAATGATGCCAAGCTCTATGAGCTAGCACTAAGTCCTGAGAATGAGTTTTTCACAAAGGCCAAAGCGCTAGAAGAGCTTATGAAAAAATATGAAGCAATATTTTCGGATGGAATCCCATCAGTGTCAGGCCCGCCACAAAGGCCCCGGAAAACAGGCGAAAATCTCGAGCCAAAGGCACAATCATCACGTGGAAACGAAGGAGAAGACCTTCAATTAACATCATTAAAACGAAGACATGAAGGACGATTAGACGATATGGAAGACTTTCTGGGCAATCGCACTGAAGGACGGGAAGTGTCCACACACGTCAGACAGCACATGAAGGAGCTATAGAAGGAAATCGTCACTGGATACCATTATCTCATCGACCTGGAACCAGCCATTAAAATTGATAGACACACCGATGACAGATTTCAGGTTGTACGAGCAGAATACTTGTCGTTTTTGAGCGAAGAATCGCATTCAACTTCAGTATCAACACAAAAACCCGCGATTGCACCTCCGTTTGTAATACCACCAGTAGAAATTTCAAAGTTTGACGGCGATTGCAGTAAAAATCCGTCATTTGGAGAATCATGTAACAGGTGAAGCACAAAACCTAATCGCAACGTCGATTGACGGACAGACCAGGATGCATGGAAACGACTAAAGAAAGGATACCAAAATAAACGGTTGTTGATTAAATCCGCCATCCAAGAGCTTTTCGGACACCCCAGAACAAATGGATCAGCGGACCAGCTGCGCAGCTTACATGATACCGTGCTCCGAACGGTCGCCACTCTCAACGCACTCAAATTGTCAACAGACAACTGGGAGCCAATCTTGCTACACATCATTGAGGAAAGATTGGATCCACACACGCTGTCAGCTCTAGAACTAGCCATCACCGATCCAACCAATCGACAATCTCTGAAGGAGATGCTAGAAAACCTTGAGCGTCAGGCAACCAGTCAAGTAATAATGCAGAAAAATACGTCGACCGCACCAATTCGATCCAGTTCATCACAAGAGGTGTGCTCAGCCACAGCCCTTCTTACAGATAAGCCCACCATTCTGTAACCAACCGCCCAAGTGGCAATACATGTTGTTCAAGTTTGACGTAGTGGCCGCAGAACGCTTTACGGACGAACATTTGGTGACCCCGACGTGATCCTTTTGTATAGGATCACACCCTGAACACAAGCTACACGGAAGTTCATCTTTAAACCTTACACCGCAACCATGGGATCAGAATCAGACCCCGTAACCTAAATGCTCATAGATGAGCAAATTGAAAGCAACATAGCCATCCAAAGGCTATTATGAAACTTCACAATAGACTCCGCAGAGCGAAAGCTTAAGGAAGGATACTTCGAGAAAGGACTCAAACAGCTTACTCACTCATGGACCCAGTTTAAAAAAAATGATGCCAAGAAAAAAAATAAAAAATAAAAAAAATGAGCTAGCCCTAATTTCAGAGAATGAGTATTTCACAAAGGCCAAAGCGCTAGACGAACTTGTGAAAAAATATGAAGCCATATATTCCGATGGAATCCCATCAGGGTCAGGCCCATCACAAAGGCCCCGGAAAACAGGAGAAAATCTAGAGCCAAAGGCACAAGCACGAGAAAACGAGGAGGAAGACCCCCATTTAACATCACTAAAGCGAAGACATGAAGGACGGTTGGATGACATGGAAGACTTTTTGTGCAACCGCACCGAGGGACGGGAATTGTCCTCACACATCAGACAACACATGAAGGAGCTATGGAAAGAAATTTTCACGGGATACCATGATCTAATCGATCTGGAACCCACCTTAAAAAATGATGGACATACTGATGACAGATTTCAGGTGGTACGAGCAGAATACTTTTCGTTTCTGGGCGAATAATCACAGCATCAACACAAAAATCCGCACTAGCTTCTCCATTTGTAATACGACCAGTCGACATTCCAAAATTTGACGGTTCTGTGACATCTTCACAAATTGGTTCACATTCAAGAGTATAGCGATGCTGTAAAATTCCGGCCAGTATTTCCTTCCCCACCACTGCGTCCTGAAGGAAGAAAGTTCCACTACTAAGCTAAGAGTTGAGTTCGATGGTTCGGCTGCTACAGCCTCTGGCTATTCCCTCAATGATGTCCTGATGTCCGGCCCCGTGATTCAGCCTAAGCTTTTTCACACATTGCTTCGGTTTCGGTCTCACCTTGTAGCTTTGACTGGTGACATTTGCAAGATGTACCGCTGCGTAAGGGTCTTTCCGGATGATAGTTTTCTGCAGTGCATCCTCTGGAGAGATTCTATCCACGATGACGTGCAGGTTTTTAAGCTCGACACCGTGACGTATGGCACAAAGCCATCTTTTCTATCTGTTCGCTCAATGCACCAACTGGCTAAGGATGAAGGTGCCAGTTTTCCCGTTGGCTCTCGTGTTGTCCTCCAGGATTTTTATGTGGACGACCTTATATCTGGTGCACCAACGAAGACTGAAGCGCTTGAGATAATAGCTCAAACATCGAGCCTGTTGAACAAGGGTCAGTTTCAATTAAGGAAATGGTGCTCCAGCATCCCAGAGGTTTTGGAAGGCGTATCCGAAAGTGATAGAGAGTCATACTTGAAATTTGACGATGGCAGTCCGTTCACAAAGACTCTTGGATTAGCATGGGATCCTTCTGCTGACCTGCTGCTGTTTTCCTTTGAAGCTCTTCAGCCCACCGCCAAACCAACCAGGAGATCGATACTATCTTCCGTCGCTCGGTTTTATGAACCAATGGGCTTGGTAGGTCCTGTCGTCACTTGGGCAAAAATCCTGTTGCAGAAGCTGTGCCGAGAAAATTTGTCATGGGATGAAAGCCTTCCTCAGTCCCTTCTCTCCGAGTGGTTACAGTTCTGTTCCAGTTTTGACCAAATTCAGCGAATTAAGTTTCCTCGGTAAGTCATTCCCTGCCAAGAAAGGCTGGAGGTCCACGGATTCTGCGACGCTAGCTTAGATGCGTATCGAGCTTGCGTATACGTATTGTCAGGTACTGATTGTCGGCTGTTATGTTCAAAGAGTCGAGTGGCACCCATTAAAACTCAGACAATACCGAAGCTAGAGCTATGTGGAGCTGAGTTACTAGCAAGACTGATGGCTGAAGTTGCTGATCTTGGGACATATCAAGGAGATTATTATTGTTGGTGTGACTCCTTGGTTGCCCTATCCTGGATTCAAGATTAACCTGCTCGGTTTAACGTGTTTGTTTCTAATCGCGTTTCTTCCATTCAGGAGCTCACCAAGGCAATGAAATGGCTTTATGTTCCTACTTCCGTCAACCCAGACGATCTACTGTCAAGAGGTTCCCTTCCCACTGAGCTAGTAAACTCCCAGCTTTGGTCCCAAGGCCCTCCATTTCTTCGTGGTTTCTAGGATGATTGGCCCATCGCTATTGTGGCCGAAAAGGCAACCATCGAACTTCGCGCCAGGACTTTATTGGCTACGGCTCCACCCTCCATCGATGCATTGTCAAGGTTTGCCAACTCGTTTCCCTCCCTACAGAGAGTGTTCGCCTACATTTACAAATTTTGCCGCCGCATCCGTCACGAAGGGATTTCTGTTCAGGATCTCAAAGGAGGAATCCATCTGCTGTTGCACGTCGTCCAGCTTACCGAGTTTAAGGAAGAGATAAGCTTACTAAAGTCACGCAGATTGGTTCCGCCCTCAAAACCTCTGGCCTCGCTTGCTCCCTTTGTGGATGATGATGGTTTGCTTCGTGTTGAGGGGCGATTGCGGAACTCTGCGTTGGATTTTGACGGACGTCATCCGATCATTTTTCCCAGACATTTTTTTGCGGACCGTTTTTCTACAAGGCAGAGACTCGGAATAAGGGCCCTATTAAGTGTTATGTAAGCGTATTCATATGCTTCAGCACGAAGGCAATCCACTTGGAGTTGGTTAAGGACCTTTCCACCGCTTCGGTTCTGAGCGCCCTCCAACGTTTTATTTGTACGCGACGTAAACCCAGACAGATATGGTCGGATAATGCCACCAATTTTGTGGGAGCCAAGAATGAGCTAATTGAGTTAAAGCGAAGATTCCTCAGCCAGGATCATCAGGCTTCTCTGCACGAGTTTTGCCTGTCTGAGTCTATCGAGTGGCGATTTATTCTCCCCATTTTGGTGGTCTGTGGGAAGCAGCAGTGAAGACGGCTAAGCACCATCTTTATCGCGCAGTTGGTCCCGCAGTTCTTGGCTTCGAGGAATTAAGGACTTTGTTGTGTCGCATCGCCTCAATTATTAATTCTCGGCCCCTTGTGTCGATTTCAGAGAATCCTGCGGATCTAGATGTCCTGACGCCGGCTCATTGTTTAAATGGCGGACCGCCTTCAACATTCATCGAGCCGGACCTTACTGCGCTAAACTTTAATCGGCTGGATGGGTGGTAGAGAGTGTCCTTCCTGCAGCAGGTTTTCTGGGATCGTTGGAAGGAAAGTACCTCACGCTGTTGCAGCAGCGTTCCAAATGGCGCACCCCTGGCCCTGTAATTGCTGTTGGAGACATAGTCCTGGTGAAGGATGAAAATCTACCCCCAATGAGGTAGCCTCTGGCCAGGATACTGGAGCTGGTTCCTGGGCGTGACGGAGTGAACCGTGTAGCCGTTCTCAAAACAGCGGTTGGAATGACTAAGCGTGCGGTGTCACGGTTGTGTCTGCTGCCTGTCAAGGATTCGGTTGAAGACCCAGCCTTCAACGGGGGGAGGTTGTTGAGCCAAGAAGAAAAGGGCGAAGCTGCGTAAAATAAGCTACATATATTATAAATCTGAGTAGCGGCGGCGGGTTATCGGCAATTCTGGTTTTGTTTACTTCTCCCCCGTTCGCATGCGCTTTGCTGGTATTTGTAGCGAATGCGCTTTGGGGAGCTTTTTTGTAGAGCTGCTGCGCACTAGCAAATCTTGCATTTGTGTGCGTTCATATTGCTAAATTCATATTGCTAAGCTTTGCACTTGTAATTTTGTTATTGATTTGAGCGACTGCAAGTTGGGGTTAGAGTTGAACCCTCGAGAATAAATTTTGAAATTGGATTGAAAATTGAACTCTGGAATTTTAATTCATTTGGCCGCTATTAAAAACTATTAATAGCACAACAGCACCCATGTCAATCATCGACTTGAAACATGCCCAGGATTTTTAGACATGACTACAAGTGAAAGGACACATAAAATAACAAGGATTAATGCCTGCACAAACTGTTTATCCGCAGCAACTCATGCAAATCTAGGTTCTCATGTCATGTGTGCAAAGAGAATCATCACACAATGCTGCACCATACATCTACGCGAACAAGCGCATCCTCAACCATCCAACTTTCAACACCATATGCATTATTCGCGACCGCCCAAGTGGAAGTCCAAGGTCCTACCGAAGCAAGACACAAATGACGCGCGGTGTTCGATTCCGGATCACAAGTAAATTTAATCTCTCAGAAACTGGCAGATAAACTCGGAGTTCAATCAGCACCAATCGACATTACCATAATCGGCATAGGAGGGACAAAACGAGCGAACTCCCGAGCAGTGTTAAATATGTTTTCATTAACCACTAATTTCATAACACAAGTAGTGGCGTATATACTACCAGAAGTCATGACGAATTAACCATCTGAGCCAATTCTGCGCCCTAAAAATATTCCACCAGAACATCGTTTGGCAGATCCCACCTTCAATCAGCCACAAGGTATTGATTTGCTGCTCGGGGCAGAATATCTCCCACAAATCATCGAGCCGCTACATATAAACCTAGGACAAGGACAGCCACTACTTCAACGAACCCCGTTAGGATGTATTATATCCGGACCAGCATCAACCAGCTCTATGGTACAAACCAATCCACCCATGAACAATGCCATATCAGCCATCGAAGAACCAAGAATCGAGAGCCTGCTCGAACAGTTTTGGATGTTAGACACCCTCCAAGAAACGCAAAGGGCCCTTACCATGGCAACAGTATTTCATGGAAAATATAAAAAAGGGGGCTATTGAAATTTGCGTATTCAAATATGCAAAAGTAACATAGACAGTTATGCTATATATTCACTTGAATGTAAGGATGTAGCAAGTGTATACACACTATTAATGTGTTCCTTGTTTCTCGCCTATTTGTTGATATCTTGTCCTCTTGACATTTTACTTCACTTCATTTCTGGCATTGAGAGCGTGTGGTTTATAAAATCTTTATTGTGTGTTTTATTTATTCATTGAGGGTTTCTGGTTAATACTTAATTGTATTACTTATTTATTAACAAAAACCAATAGGTTATGGGCCCAGACACAACTACAGTGAATAAGTAAAGCATACCTATATACATTTAATCAATTCGCGAGTTTTTTTTTTCTGGAAACGCTTTGACAAATTAGCCGCAAATCACCACGTAGCGGCAGGACGGTGTTACAAGATAGTACTACTGTTGAGAAACGTTATTGCTGTAAGAAGTTGCTGGAAATTGTGGCTGTGAAATTTGCTTTTGTGTGATAGAATCTTACAATGGATAAAGGGAAAAGAAATATCAAACCGTTTGACGGTGAGAAATATTCAATATGGAAGTTTAGAATGAGAGCGTTGCTGGAAGAGCATGATCTTCTGAAGGTTATAGATGAAACGCATGAAAAAGTGACTGATGAGATAAAAAAGGCAGAACGAAATGCAAAAGGTTTAATAATTGAATACCTAAGTGATGCATTTCTATCTTTCACTAACAGTGAGAGCACTGCTAAGCAAATTTTTGCAAATTTAGATGCAATTTACGAGAGAAGAAGCTTGGCATCACAACTATCTCTGCGAAAAAAACTTTTAGCCATGGAGTTAAAAGGTGACACTTCACTCCTGAATCATTTTAATTCATTTGATGACCTCATTACCGAACTTATCGCATCAGGAGCAAAATTAGATGATATGGATAAAATTTCCCATTTTGATGGAAATTGATGGTGTTATAAAGGCAATAGAGACTCTATCAGAAGATAACTTGACATTGGCTTTTGTAAAAACACGACTTCTTGACCAAGAAATAAAGCTTCGGAATATTAGTAAGGATACGAGTACTAAAGTCTTGCAAGCAGTAGGTAACAAGGAGTTCAAATATGCAAAATTTAACAATAATCCAATGCAAAAGTTTAAGAAAAAATTTTTTAAGCCAAGTTTCAAACCGAAACCAAAATGTTTTCATTGTGGTAAGCCAGGACATTTAAAGAAGGATTGTTTCTTTTTGAAAAGACAGCCAAATCAGAATTCTAACGTAAACAAAAGAAAGGAAGGGCAGGCTCAGATGGCAACAGCAGCAGCAACCCAACCAGAGCGTAGTTTTGCCTTCATGTTGAGAAATGCAACTTCCAATTCAAATACAAACGAGGCTGAGTTTATACTAGACTCAGGAGCATAAGACCACCTAATAAATGACACAGCATTGTTCTCCAAATATGACCATTTCCAATCAAATGTGCCCATCGAGATTGCCAAACGCGGAGAGTTTATCTACGCTACAGCCAAAGGAGTTGTCAATATTACCAGCTGCGGAAACCAAATCACCTTGCAAAACGTTTTGTATTGCAAGGATATTCCACACAACCTACTATCGGTAAAGAAAATGCAGGATGCAGGTATGACCATTGAGTTTAATCCTGGAGGTGTAAAAGTATCCAAGGATGGTAAATTGGTTTTTAATGGAATCCGTGAGTTCAATGTACCTATTATAAAATTTCAATTAAACAGTAAAGTATTGATGTCTAGAATTTCAAATAGTGCTGAGTATCGATTATGGCATGAAAGATTAGGTCACATAAGCGTAGGAAAATTTTTAGAAATAAAGCGAAATAGTCTTTTTGAAGATACTAATATTTTAAGCAATATTGATTTATGCGAGGCTTGTATAAATGGCAAGCAATCTAAATTAAAGTTTCAAAAATTTAAAAATAAGGAAAATATTACACGACCTTTGTTTGTTGTCCATTCCGATGTTTGTGGCCCAATAACACCCACTACCATTGATAATAAGAACTACTATGTAGTTTTTATTGATCAGTATACACATTACTGTGTAACCTATTTAATAACTTATAAGTCGGATGTGTTTTTCTGTTTCAAGGACTTTGTAGCGAAGAGCGAGGCTCTCTTCAATTTAAAAATTGTGAATTTGTATATCGATAATATCTTTCTGGTGAAATGCGTGATTTCTGTGTTGAAAAAGGCATCAGCTATCATTTAACGGTTCCTCATACTCCAGAGTTGAATGGTGTATCAGAACGGATGATACGAACTATCACCGAAAAGGCTCGATCTATGATCAATGGTGCTCAACTTAATAAACATTTTTGGGGTGAGGCTGTTTTAACATCAACCTATTTAATTAACAGATTCCCAAGTAGAGCATTGCAAAAGATAAATAAAACACCATTTGAGATGTGGCATAACAAAAAGCCAATGTTAAAGTATCTGAAGATTTTTGGTTCGACGGTATATGCATTGAATAAAGTAAAAAAAAGAAAGTTTGACGAAAGGTCAATTAAAGCTATACTTGTTGGATATGAACCAAATGGTTATAAATTATGGAATGAGGAATCGAGGAAATTTATGATAGCTAGAGATGTTGTGGTGGATGAAATAAACATGCTAAAATCGAGAGTTTTACATGGAAAAGTTTCGGATGTTCAAAGTAATACTGTTGAACAAAATAATGAATCTCTAACTAAAGAGAATGAAGAGTTGGATTTTCCTTTGGTGGAAAATAATGAATCTGTTGATTCTGAGTTAAATGAGCAACTCAATGAAAATTCCACATATCTTGAGAATGCCGATCCAGTCGTTGAAACTGGTGATAAATTAAAAGAAAATAAAAAGAAAGAAGAAATCAGACGCAGTGAAAGAATTAAAAGTAAACCCAAATTATCATATCGATTTTTAGAAAGATGTCTTATGAATACTCAAACATGCTTAGATGATATTCCTAATACTTTTGAAGAGATTAAGTTTCGTGAGGACAGATCTTTCTGGGAAAATGCTATACAGGATGAACTTAGATCTCATTTTCAAAATAATACTTGGACCTTAGTGCATAAGCCAGATAATAAAAACATAGTTGATTGCAAATGGATATTTAGTATTAAAAAAGATGAGTTTGGGAACTTAGTAAAGTACAAAGCTAGACTGGTAGCGCGGGGTTTCACTCAAGAATATATGACTGATTACGATGAGACATTTGCACCAGTTGCACGAATTTCCAGTTTTAGATTTTTGTTGGCACTTTCAAATCAACATGATTTAATGGTTCATCATATGGATGTAAAAACCGCATTTTTAAATGGAACTCTAAAGGATGAAATCTACATGAATGTTCCAAAAGGCCTGAATCATTCTTATGAGAAGAAAGTGTGTAAGCTTAATAAAGCTATATATGGCCTTAAGCAAGCTGCTAGATGTTGGTTCGAAGTCTTTGAAAGTGTATTGAAGGATGTTGGATTTCAAAACTTAGGAGTTGATAGGTGTATTTATATTTTGGATAAGGGAGATATTTCGAAAAATGTATATATCCTGTTATATGTAGATGATATAATAATTGCAACAAGTAAATCAGATACAATGTCAAAATTTAAATCTTATCTGCATGATAAGTTTCAAGTGACCGACTTACGGGAAATTAGACACTTTATTGGCATAAAAATTGACAGATCTGATGGAGAGATTTGTTTTAGTCAATCAGCATATATTAAAAGAGTATTGAGAAAATTGAATATGGAAGATTGTAATTCAGTTAGTACTCCCCTCCCAAGTAAGTTGGACTATATGGCTCTGCAATCGGAAGAACTATGTGATGCACCATGTAGAAATTTGGTTGGTTGTTTGATGTACATAATGTTATGTACACGGCCTGACTTAAGTACTTCAATAAGTATTCTAAGCAGGTATGCAAACAACAACAATAAGGAACTATGGCAATGCCTTAAGAGAGTTCTTAGATATCTGAAGGGAACTGTTAATCTCAAGCTAAGATTCAAGAAAGAAACTAATTTTAATAGTATTCTTACAGGATATGTAGATTCCGATTGGGCTGGAAATGAAACTGACAGAAGAAGTACCACTGGGTATTTATTTAAAATGTTTGAAAGTTGTTTGATTTCATGGAGTACCATGAAGCAAAAGTCAGTTGCTGCTTCATCTACTGAAGCTGAATACATGGCCTTGTTTGAAGGTGTAAGAGAAGCTCTTTGGCTTAAATCACTAATAAATGAGATTAGTCTAAAATTAAATGGTCCTATAGAGATTTTTGAAGACAACCAGGGTTGTATAAGTATTGCAAATAATCCTACTTGCCATAAGAGAACAAAGCACATAGACATTAAATATCATTTTACAAGAGAGCAAATTGAAAGAAAACTAATTTGTGTAAAGTATATTCCCACAGATCTGCAACTAGCCGATATACTGACGAAGCCATTACCAACTGCACGGTTTATTTCCCTGCGAAGCCAGCTGGGACTTGCTTAGTAAATCAACAAAAAAAAAAGTTTTTTTTGTTATTAATTTCAAACTTATGGAACTTATTTTGTTATCTAAAACTTATGTTACTTATGTTAATATTTTTTTTTGGTCTAGTTGGGTTTTTACTGGGTTTCCCCAACTCTTGCAGCAAATGCTGGACCTAATGTATCCCCAGAATTATATGAAAATATGAAGTTTTGAAAGAAATGAAAATACTAATTAAAATTAAAGCACAAACTCATGTCAAGAATCGTAGTGATAATCAATGTAACTTTTGAGGCGGCGTATTGAAATTTGCGTATTCAAATATGCAAAAGTAACATAGACAGTTATGCTATATATTCACTTGAATGTAAGGATGTAGCAAGTGTATACACACTATTAATGTGTTCCTTGTTTCTCGCCTATTTGTTGATATCTTGTCCTCTTGACATTTTACTTCACTTCATTTCTGGCATTGAGAGCGTGTGGTTTATTAAATCTTTATTGTGTGTTTTATTTATTCATTGAGGGTTTCTGGTTAATACTTAATTGTATTAATTATTTATTAACAAAAACCAATAGGGGCAGATAAAAGATTAAGTGTGCGGCTTCCATTTAAGGAAGATCCAAAAACATTGGGTAGTTCTTTTCCTATGGCATATCGGCGTTTCTACGCATTGGAAAAAAGACTTCAACGGGACCCTGATCTCCGGAAACAATATGTACAATTCATGGATCCATAGCAAGCAACATTCGTCGAGTCCAGGATGCCGTATTGAATGTGCTGATCGGAGGAAGGAAAATTAAGCCCTGCATTGGTGTCGGTGGAACAAGTAAAACAGGTGATCACAAAAATACAAACACACCTTCCACCGGGAAGACGACTACCCATCCCCAGTGAGACAGCAAAAGACTTATATCGATTGGCGACCACTCGGGTACATAAAACCGAGGACTTATTGATGTTCCATACAAGCATTCCATTAGTCGAAGAAGACGAATTCACGGTGTATCGGATGGAGCCAATTCCACAAATAACGAAAGAAGGCCTGGTGATAACGGAGACGGAAACAACATTTCTGAAATATCGGAAACAAGATATCTAGCACCTTCAGCAGTGTATCAGCGAGACGAACGGAAATATGGTATGCGAGCTTAAGCAGACGCTCTTTGGCCCGGATGGCCATCAACTCCCGTGTACAATGGCAGCACTATCAAGACATCGGGGATAAAGTATGTAAGCCAGAGCCAATCAGGGGGAACAGAACAGAATGCATGGATCTTTGGGACCACGAAGCCAACAACAATGACATATGTATGCTCGGCCGAAAAGGATCAAATCATCATCGACGGCGTAGGCAAACTGACAATTAGGCAAGATTTTGTGATCCAAAGCCCGACAATCACTTTATTGGGACGAGCGCAATTTAACTCATCAGGGACAGTAAAGATGTCAGGAAGTTACGTTCACGAGAGGCCGTCACAGGAAAGGATAAAGATCAGCTGGATCAGCTAGACGGACTACATGCAGAGGTGCAGGGATTAAAAACATGAACGAAGCAGGCACCGGAAAATGTAGACAGCAAGGCAGACTGGAATCTGATTCATCAATACTCCGGAGTAATAATGTAAGGATATCCAACTTACTAAACCGGCACTAGTCGACGGCGCCGGAAGCAGAATAAGCATTATCAGCGGGAAGAATGACCGACTGACCGAAGCAAGCAAATACCAGCCAGCTAAGCCGAAATGCGTGAGCAAGCAGTACATGAACAAACAATTTGAGTCAGCAGATTCAGAGGTGGGTAACCCTGACATTAACATTAGTTTTAGCACGTCCATAACATTGACCTTTCTTACATTTAACAAGAAAGGAAAGCTAACTTCCGGCGGAACCGAAGATTATATACCCTTGCAGTTGAAGCGCAGTCCGCTAGGTAGCGCCACGCATCTTATATTATTAGATACATAGCGGATCGTATATAGTTGGCCGATCCTTATGAAATTTGGCATATCGAATTATTTTGCCAAAAGAGGAATCCATTGAAACTCTCATCCTTCTAACTTGAAAAACAACGAAGTTATAGCGAGTTCCGATCAATCAGTTATATGGCAGCTATAGGATATAGTCGGCCGATCCTTATGAAATTTTGTACATAAGATATTTTGGTCAAACATAACATGTGTGGAAAGTCCCAACCCTCTAACTTAAAAAACACCAAAGTTATGGCGTTTCCGATCAATCAGTTATATGGCAGCTATAGGATATAGTCGACCGATCCCGGCCGTTCCGATTTATGTACTGCCTGCAAAGGAAAGAAGGGTGTGTGCAAAGTTTCAACTCGATAGCTTTAAAACTGAGAGACTAGTTTGCGTAGAAACAGACAGACAGACAGACAGACAGACAGACCCTCTGCAAGGGTATAATGATGTATAATTTAGCATCTTATATAAGAGTTGTTCTTCTGAAATAAAGATAGTTGCGGAATCAGAGTAAATAGTCTCGTTACTCAGTGTTTGAACTACGGCACTTAAAACTGACCTACTTCGAGTGATCCTGTGTAAAACGGTTCACAAGTTAAGACTCTAAATGGCTATCTACTTCGACGGTCCACAAGTAGAACCCGCGGCATACCAGTCTACTTCGAGTGTTGCTTCCGTGAAACGGACCACGAGTAGACCCCGCGTCATCCAACCTACTGCGAGTGGCTCCTGTGCAAACGGACCACAAGTAGAACCCGCGGCATACCAGCCTTCTTCGAATGTTGCTCCCGTGAAACGGACCACTAGTAGACCCCGCGTTACCCAACCTACTTCAAGTGTTGCTCCCGTGAAACGGACCACAAGTAGGACCGGCCGATACGGAATCAGCCAACCCACCACACCATCGGTACTTAAGGAGAACCAGCCCAGGACTTCAAGTACCCCACATCAACTCTAGCCTGATCACAGCAAGCACCTGGTTAACCGAGCAGTCCCTTCCAGAATCCAGGTAAATTAGTCAAATTTTATACATTCTTTGACTACGACTCCGGGACCTACCGTTATTCCCGTGTGCTCAAGTTTGACGTAGTGGCCGCATAACACTCTACGGATGAACAGAATGTAAATAAAATGAGATTCACTTAAGAATTTTGCGTTTTTCTTCAAGAATTTGTCGTATTTGGTATGGGAACTTTTAGTTCTTGAAATAAGACTTTTTATGTCTTATTATAAGATTTTTTCGTACTTAGAATGAGAACTTTTCGTACTTGGTTTAAAAACTTCTTGTTCTTAACTTAAGTATTTTTCATTCTTAAAATGGGAATATAACACCTATGAAATCTACGCGTGATGTATTTCCCTCTACAGCCGTGAATTCTTCAGCTGATAATGAGTTCACCAACAAACCCGAAAGCTTTGCAACGGCTCTAAAAATTGGTCTGAAAAGTATCGCTCCCACCAAGCCACGGTCACGAGTTTCCCTTCATCAACCAGGAGAACAATCTACGAACAAAAGTGAAACAATGATATGTAATCTTCATTGGTGCAGACAACTCTGCAAGATCTTTTGCGAAACCAGAACGTTCTGGTTGAGCTGCTTGTTGCTCAAAACCAGACTAAGGAATCAATGGCTCCACTCCGTATATCGCTCCGTAACGGGAGCGATAGGAGCAGCAACTGGAGCGGCGACGACGCAGCAGCGGCGACGACGAGGGAGCAGCTACGTCAGAAGAGCAGCGACGACGAGGGAGCAGCGACGACAACAACAGCGACAGCACAGGCCCCGCAGCTGGAGGACGTGAGTCCAAACGTAGGGAACCGTGAGCCGTCGGTGGAATGATCCCCCAAACTCTATGAGATAGCCGCCGCATTTGTTGCGAGCAAATATTAACAAAAACAGTTCATTACATGTCTCAGAGCACAAACTCGAGCTAACTCAATTCCTTAATAATAATCATATCGATGTAAAGCTACTCGCAGAAACAAACAAATAAAATTTTCAAATACGAGACTACTTCTTCTATAACACGAATCACCCAGACGGGAAAGAACACGGAGGCACCGGGATTCTGATTAGAAATCGCATTACGCACTGCTTCCACAATAGATTTGCCACTAACTACATGCAAGCTACATCTATAGATGTACAGATGGATTACCGTTCCTTAAAGCTTGCCGCCCACTGACCTCCTCGGTTTACAATATCCGAATCCCAATTCATGGACATTTTATAGTAGCAGGAGACTTTAATGACAAGCATACGCACTGGGGATCTCGACTTGTGACTCTAAAGGCAGTTGCAACCAGCTAGACTGTATGTCACCTGGGACACCTACATATTGGCCAACACATCCCAGAAATCTGCCAGACTTGATAGATCTATCATCTATACTCCTTCAACTAGTCCAGTTGCGGTAGATAAACCATTCAGAATAACAACGAATAATACTGGCTTGAGCACAAAAAATATGTAAGAGTTGAATCCACGTTTGTATGACGAAGCTGATATCAACTTATCCACAAACACTCTTGAATCCGTCTTGGTCGCAGCTCGCATGTCAACTCCACAAACGCAAAAAACATCGTACAATCATAGATTCACGAACGTGGAAATAGAACAGCTTTAGCAAAGCGACGCTCACGGTGAGACTGGCAATCCTCTGCCAATAATCTGCAAAACAAAGGTTAAAAGATGCTACACGGAGGCGCTCAGATGCATTATGTCATGAAGAAGAAAGGTCCCAAAAACATTACATAGAGCAGATATCCCCAAAGAGCTCCAAGTTCCCACTTTGGAGAGCACACTCATCTCTCAGCGCGCCATTAGAATCTGCAATGCCAATTAGGACATCCACAGCCAACTGGGAGGCAGGAAAAAGAGCCAAGAGATTTGCAGAACATCTTCAAAATGTATTTCAGCCCAACACAGCATAAAATGGGACCTCACTGCCAGCAACATCAGATATCGACACATCTACGTATGATCCAATTGTATTCAGACCACACGAGTTACTCAAAATCATAAATTAACAACTCAACTCAAAAAATTCCCCAGGATGCGACCTAATATCACCAAAAATTATTATCGAACTTCCTCTCTGCGCAGTTCGAGCTATTTGCCAACTCTTCAATGCAATAACGAGACATGGACACTTCCCAGAGAGATGGAAAAAGTCGATCATCATAATCAACAGGGAGCGCTGCGACGGAGAAAGAGCCGAGAGATTTGCAAAACATCTTCAAAATGTATTTCAGCCCAATACAGCATCAAACGGGATCTCACCGCCAGCAATATCAGATATCGACAAATCTATGTATGAACCAATTGTATTTAGACCACATGAGTTACTCAAAATCATGTTCATCCAATGAACAACTCAACCCAAAAAATCTCCATGGTGCGACCTAATATCACCAAAAATGATTATTGAACTTCTTCTCTGTGCAGTTCGAGCTATTGGCCAACTCTTCAATGCAATAAAAAGACACGGACCCTTCCCAGAGAGATGGAAAGAGTCGATCATCATAATGACCTGGCAAAGAACGCACAATTGCTTCATCATATAAACCAATTAGTTTACTAACGTATCTATCAAAACTCTTCGAAAAATGCTTCTTGGCACAAATTACCCCATATCTCAGAACACACAACAAGATCCGACTCATCAATTCGGTTTTCAAAACATTGTGAAGAGATTATACCTTCCACACGCCAAGACAGGTGGCTAGGGAGCAACAGCGGGGGGGGGGCAAGCAAGCTCGCACAGCTGCCCGCACGGAAGAAGGAGAAAGAGGAATCGCCGTGGATCGTAACGGTCCCGAACGGGCCACCGCGGCCGCGCTCGAATGTCATAGAAGAATGCGGGGACGGCGCGGGAAAGAAGCGGCCCACGACAGCGCAGCTATTTTTAGAAAGTGCAGAATCGCAGAAATGCATTGGGAATGCCCAAAGGGAAGGGAGCTCGGGGAACAATATGATACTAGCAAAACAATACGAATCGGAGGTTCAAGCGTGGTAAACGGTGGGGGTTGGGGGGGTAACAAGGAAGTCCCGCCAATGGAAATGCGGCGGGAATTGGAGAAAGTTAACGGCGAGAGCAGAGAAGCGATGGACTAACGGCAGGAAGCGAGATTTGCAAGGATTAACGGGCGCCTCACTATATAAGAAGGGACCCTTGGGCAAATCGGGACCGAGTCTTCTAGGGAAGCTGGAAGAGTTGAGTGAAAGACCCCCGTGGGTAAGTCCGACAGTCTCAAGTGCGGGATTTGCGCAAGGATCTGCGATCAGTAGTTTAAGGACCCCATGTGGGTAAGTCCGGCGGCAGTACGCGAATCAGCAAAGGAGTAGAAGTCAAGGAGGCGCCCACAGAGAAGAAGCAGCGACAGGAGCAGCGACGGGATAATCGACGGAGTCAGCGGCGACAACGGGAGCAGCAACAGGAGCGGCGTCAACGACAGGAGCAGCGGCGACGACAAGAGAGCAGCGACGACAACAACAGCGACAGCATAGGCTCCGCAACTGGAGCACGTGGGGTCTAAACGGAGGGAATCGTGAGCCTATTCGGCGCCCACACGTCCTACTGGGGAGAGCGTGTGTATTGGCATCAACCAGGAGCGGTGATCGGGAATCGACGGGAGGATGAGCGGTCGGTCGGCTGAGCCAAGCAGCCGGGGAGATTCTCTTGTTTTGGTAAAGTAAAGACGATAAAGGGGATTTGATTGAAACGAAGCATTCCGTGTTATTTCTGGGCTCGGGGAATCACGTCGAATCTATAAATTCGGTGGAACGTACCCCCAAACTCTGTCGCGGCATTTGTTGCGTACAAAACATTAGCAAAAACAGTTCGTTACACCTGGCGTCCAAACTACGTGATTGCTTTAAAGTCTAGGAGTAACACAGCTTCAAGATGGGGAGGAAAAATTGGATTTACGCGCTTCGCAAAGAGGAGTTGTGCGAAATAATCAGAGAGCTCGGTCTTGCAGCGGATGGAACAGTAGAGATCTTGAGGGCACTTATTGCAAGGTGGGTAAACGAGACGAAGGACGACGAGGAGATGGCGGTCACGCGTGGATTCGAGGAGAAATACGCGCAGAGGTCCACGCCGAGACAGAGAGCGCTGAGCGAGTCGGAGAAGCTCATACAAAGTCTGGCAGTGCCAGAATTAAAAAGTATTAGGAGCATGGAGCCACAGACGACGAAGCCAATCCCGGTGCAGGCTGACTATGCGAAAGTGGCCAAACAAGTCAGGGAATGGTCCTTCCGATTCCACGGAACAGGAGATCCTCTCGAGTTCGTGGACCGAGTAGCATAGTCCGCTAAAACTTACGGGTTGGAAATAAACACAATCCCGCGGGCGATGCCAGAACTACTCCAGGGCAGAGCGCAAAGATGGTTCATAATGAAAGATGAGGAGTGGCCCACATGGAAGGAGTTTAGGAGAAGCTTCGAGGCCTTTTTCCCGCCGTAAGGATATTTTGAGAAACTGGCAGACCAGGTCCGGCAGCGAAAACAGCAGCGAGGAGAACCGTTCAAGGATTATATGGTGGAGTTTAAGGACAGCAAAGGAGTAGAAGTCGAGGAGCAAGTGGGAAAAGGATCAAGGATCCGCGGCGGAACTGAAGCCCAAGGGTAAATCGAGTCGGGTTGGGCTATTCCCGGAAACGACAGGTATCCTGGTATCATAGTGATAGCGACGGATCGGCCTGGCTTACGCCTTGTCGATTCCAGACCGTTAAAACCATGTGTGATCCTTTTGAAAAGCGAGGGGTACCCACCTCGGGAACTCCGATACAGCGGCAACAGCAGCCGAGGCCACAATGGACAGTCCCAAGGCAACAGCAGCCGATTCAACAATGGGCAGCAAGCCAAAGTCAAAGACAGCCGAATCTGCAGAGGGCACCGACGCCTAGACATATAGAAAACTCAGCGCAGGCAAGCAAGAGGTGCGGAGGCATGGGCCATTGGGCCAGCGGGTGCAGGAACACCAGAATTTTTTTTCTGCAGGATGTGCGGCGCAATAGGGGTGAGGAGCACAGAATGCTGCCAAAGAGCGGGAAACGGCAGAGATCGCGAGGTGCTGCCTCTCAGAACTAGTTGGTGGTTTATCAGGAGACGATTAGCAGTTGGCGGCGGTCGGCAAGGTCGGAGGTGCAGAAGTGAAGGCCATGATAGAAACCGGGGCAACGGCTAGGTTGTTCTCAGAAGAACTAGCGGAGAACCCGGGAATGGCCGGAGAGCGGAGAACAACAAAGAGACTGGTAAAGTTGGCCAACGGGAGCCACACAGAGACTCAAATGGTACTCCAGACAACAGTAAGCATTGGCAGCAAGTAAAAAAATTTGAATATGTTAGTGTTGCCAGGCATGGGAGACAGCACGGTGCTTGGAAGATGGGGCGGATGACTGGAGGATAGGCTATCCATAGCCATAACTGGACCCTCAGAGGAATGGGAAAGCGAGCGGGACAAAAGGTTCATCAAAGAGGAGCTAGCGGCGTTCACAAGCCAGAAGGGTTGTTCGAACATAACGCAGCATAGGATCAGGATGAAGGACGACATCCCAATAAAGCAAAGGTATTATCGAAAGATCCCCAAAATACAGGGGGAGATCAATGAAAAGGTAGAAGAGCTGCTGGAAAAGTGTGAATGGATGGATATGAGGCAGCTGGTGCTGAAGGGAAAATGCAGACACAGATCCCAGAGGAGCCATGGGCGACGGTATGTGGGACCGTTGCCGAGGTCCAAGCATGGAAACACCATGCTAGTGGTAATGATCGATCGGTTTTCAAAATGGACAGAAATGGTCCCAATGCGGAAAGCCACAACGGAGACGCTGCAGGAGGCAATTCGCGAAAGGATCTTACGGGGTGCCAAAGGTGACGGTGACAGACAATGGTGTCCAGTAGGTGTCACCAGTAGGAGCTTCAAAAAATTTCTCGAGGAGCTCAGAGGAAAACGCTACAGAAAGAGCAAACAGGACGGTTAAAACAATGATCGCCCAGTTTGCAGGCAAAGATCAAAGGACACTGGCCGAACACTGGCCAGATATGTTAATGCTGGCAGTGAACTCAAGCGTGTCAGATTCCACGGGATACTCGCCATGCTTCGAAAGCGGAGAGCCAAGAATGCCAAAAGCCCTATATGATAAAGAGGCATTGGGGACGGGAGGATCACAAGCCACGCCCTCGGAAAATGCGGCGAAGCTACAAGAAGTGTTCGAGGTGGTGCGTAGGTACATGGAGCGCGCGACGCAGGAAGAAGCTTGGCACTACAACCTGAGGAGGCGGGAGTGGAGCCTGAAGATCGGCAACACAGTGTGGGCAAGAGCACCATTTGTCCAGAGCGTCCGAAGGTTTCGCGGCGAAGTTAGCACCAAAGTACGACAGGCCGTACACAGTGGTGAACTTTGTGTCGCCAATGATTGCTGTGCTACGTCACGCTGGCACAAGGAAGGAAAAGAGGGCCCACCTGAGTGAGCTGAAAGCCCAAGCACAGGAGTCGGTGAAGGCACAAACAATAATTAATAAACATAAACAAAACAAAAAAAATTTGAAACCACAGGTTAAAAAAAAAAAAAACAAAAAAAAGATGTATACAAAAACACACACTAAAAAAAATAAGCAAAAAAAAAAGGGGAAAAAAACAAACAAAACAAAAAAAAAGAGAAAAAAATAGGTTAGGTTAGGTTAGGGCGGTGATGCTAGGAGGACATAGAAGACCCCCCGCTTCCACTTGAGCCGCTAGGGCTCCTTGTGTTACCGCTGGGGCAAGGGTTTCACCTAAGAGCTACCCCCCCCCCTCCTGTTTACCAGTGTGCATGTATGCTTAGACTTCCTGTGGCGGCCCATGGTCCCAACCTGCCTTTTTTATGAAGGCAACCAGTCCGCGTGGAGAAATCTCTGCGAGATCGTTGAGGTCCGACAGTTCTGCGGACCCAAAGTGTTTGAGTCTGCTGCGACCAAGTGCCGGGCAGTGGCATAGGAGGTGCGTGACCGATTCCACCTCCTCTTCATCCCTGCAGCTCCTGCAATAATCATTGTGGGGGACTGCAAGCCTGGCCGCGGGTTCACCTATAAGCCAGTGTCCAGTAATTGCCGCAATCGCTAGGCTGCAGTCTGGTCTGGTGAGAGCAATAAGTCTCGCTGATCTTTTCTGAGAGCGTGTCGGCCAGATCAGACGTGAAGTTCTACAGGTCTGGAGATTACTCCATTTCCTATTGGCTTCCAGGTCAAAAAACTCCCTGCACTTTAGCCTGCAAGTAGTTAAGGGTATGCCTACAAATTCTTTCTCCGGTAGGAGAGGGTAGGTAGTCCCTGCCCTAGCTAGTTCATCTGCAGCGCAGTTTCCCTCGTGGTCCCTGTGACCCGGAACCCAAATGAGGTAGATGTCATGCTGTTCAGACATCTCGTTGAGAGATCTGCGACAGTCATTGACTGTCCTGGAGTTGGACGAGAATCCGTCAAGTGCCTTGAGCGCTGCCTGACTATCTGAGAAGATGCATATTGTATCCCGATTGCCGCTTAGTGCTGGGGATTCCAGTGCTTCCCTAATGGCTACGACTTCAGCCTGGAAAACACTGCAGTGGTCGGGGAGTCTGAAGGACTCCTTTAGGCTCAGATGCTCGCAAAAGTAACCGCCTCCCACCTGGCCGTTAAGTTTTGATCCATCTGTGTATTCCCTCCCTCGAGGGGATGATGATTCTGTAATTGGTGGTGGGTTGGTCGATGGGCACGCAGTAATCCGTACCCCTCTCAGGCATGAAGTGATGTAGGTCCAGTCTGGTATGACCAAAACTATTCTTGCTCCATAGATTCGCCTCTTGCAGTCTTATTGCCGCCAGAGTGGCTATCTTTACCCCCATCAGTTCTATGGTAGTAGGTTAAGGATAATATCTAGGGCGTCGCTAGGCGCAGTGTGTAGTGTGTAGTTATACAGACTTCCGCCATGCGCTGCGTCTTCCTGAACCTTTGCCTGCATAAGGAGTTGTCCAGAGCAGGCCACCAGACCACAACTCCATAGAATAAGACTGGTCTGATGATCGCTGTGTATAACCATCTCACTATCTTGGGGGCCATTCCCCATTTCATGCCTACTGCCTTGCGGCAGGTATAGAGTGCTATTGCCGCTTTCTTAGTCCTATCTGCGGTGTTCAGCTTCCAGTCCAGTTTTCTGTCTAGTGTGATGCCTAGGTACTTCGCACTATCACTAAGAACTAGTGCTTCCCCTAGAAGCTTCGGAAGCCTTAGATTTGGTATTTTGTACTTCCTGGTAAACAACACGAGTTCTGTCTTGGACGGATTGACTCCCAGCCTGTTCCTTTGCGCCCAGGCCGACAGAACTTCGAGCTTCCCTGTCCGCGTACGCAATGATCTTACAGCCGCCACCCTCCAAGGATCGTTAACCGCCACGTTCCAGAGTAGTGGTGAGAGTACACCTCCTTGCGGGGTGCCCCTCTTGACGTATCTTCGAATAGTCGAACCTCCAAGAGTAGCCTCGACACTCCTGTTGACCAGGATCGGCCGTATTAGGTGAATTGATCGGTCGTCTATTCCAAGTCCCGTCAGTGCATCAATGATTGAGCACGGCAAGATGTTGTTGAAGGCCCCTTCTATATCTAGAAAAGCAACGAGTGCGTATTCCTTAAAGTTGATCCCTCGCTCGGTGATATCGTGGAGGGCTGTTTCTGCCGATCGGCCCCTTTTGTAAGCATGCTGAGAGCATGAGATGTCACCTTAGGGTTAATGTTTAGTTCGAGATGGAGTCTTAAGAGTCTTTCCATAGTCTTAAGGAGGAAGGATGAAAGACTTATAGGTCTGAAGTCCTTAGGGGTGCAGTGGGATGGTTTGCCCGCCTTGGGTATGAATACATCCTTCGTGCACAGCCACGCCTTTGGTACCATACCAGTAGTGAAGACTGTACTGAAGATTTTCTTGATCCATTTCCTTAGGTTACTACCGGCCCTGGATAACTGAGCCGGTATAATACCGTCTGGGCCCAGAGATTTGAAGGGTTTAAAAATTTCTTAAAGCTTTTTGTCACTAAGTGGGTAGTTGAGTGAGCCCATTAAAGCTTTTTGTCACTAAGTGGGTAGTTGAGTGAGCCCTGATGGCCCTGGCTACGCATCACCTGGGTTGTTTCTTCCGATGAGCAACCCGGGAAGTGTGCGTTGACAAGGGTCTCCAGTGATTCCTGGCTTGAGGTTGTCCACCGCCCAGTCGTGTTCTTAATAAAAACTACGATGGGGGCTGTAGTAGAGAGAATCTTTCTTAGGCAGGCGGCCTCTGATGTCTCCTGGATGTCGGTGCAGAAATTGGCCCAGGCAACCCTCTTTGCCTTTCTCAATTCATTGTTATACCGCCTGAGTTCTGCTTTATAGGCCTTCCACGCCTCGTCGTGTTGGTGCGCACCACGGAGGGCGGCGGATGCCACCTTACTGTGGTGGAGATTTATCTGCAGGAATGTCAGAGACATCCTTTAGATTTTCCACCACAGTTACTTCAGCCTCGGTGTCGGAGCCTAGCAGTGAGTCCTCCTCCATGCCGACGCCTCCAAGAGCCCTTGCCAAGAAAAAAAAAAATAAGTGAACAAACCTAATGTCACCCGCAGAAGGGGGGAGGTGGGTAGGGATATATATATAGAAAAGAAAGAAAAAAAAGAGGAAAAGAAAAAAAAGCAAAGGATCCCATCAGCCAACCTTATATTTTGCCCATCTTTCGATCAAAATGGTGTGTTATCGGATCTTCTTAAGATCAAGCCCGTTCATTCGCAAGGCCCAGGCTGTGTTCTGAAGAACCGCTCCACCACTACCAACTTATTGGAGCTAAAATCTTTTATCACGGATGGGTTCCGGAATGGCTTACAAACATACGTCATTTACAATAACTTGAGTAAAGGAAGACATCTTGGACCCCTACTTTTACACTGTTTATTAACGACTTGCCACTTCCGACTTGCCTTAACTAATTCACTTGTACTTATGTACGTATAAATTCACTAGCGCCCAGTCTAGACTTCAATCCGATTTGGATAAACTTCAAAATTGGTGTTTAGCAAATAACCTAAAGCTTAATGGATCGAAATGCAAACTCATGTCTTTTTACCGATTTAGTCCTCACCAGGCTATGTACTTTCTCTATGGGAATGCCTTAAAACGACTAACTCAGGTTAACGATCTAGGAGTCCTATTAGATTTGAGAATTAAATTTACCACCCACATATATCAACCATGGTTAATAAAGCTGTGGGTGTACTTGGTTTTATTAAAAACTTGTGCTTGATTTAACTAAAACGTTATATACATTATTGGTCCGTCCGATTCTTGAGTATGAATCGTGTGTCTGGAGTAAGTCAATATGGAGTACACCAAGATCACATACATTCTGTAAAAAAAAAAGTTCTTACTTTCGCTCTCAGGGATCTTCATTGGGATGCAAATCTTTACCTCCCCTCTTATCGTATTAGACTTCTACTAAACAACTGTCGGACTTACCCATGTGGGGTCCTTCAGTCTATACTCATTATTCCTCCAAGGAAACTTTCTCGCTTGAATGTTAGACTTACCCATGGGGGTCCTTCACTCAACTCTTCCAGCTTCCCTAGAAGGCTCGGCCTTGATTCGCTCCAGTGGCCCTCCTAATATAGCGCTTGAGGCGCCCGTTATCCCTTGCCAACTTTGCTTCCTGCCGTTCATCCTTCGTTCCTCTGTCCTCGCCCTGAATCCTTCCTCCAATTCCCGTCGCATTTTCATTGCCGGGATTTCTTTGTTGCCCCCCCCCCCTGTGAACCGCTCGGGCCTCCGTTTTATGTTGTTATTATGCAGGTTATGAGACTTCGTCCAGATACCCCCGCGCCCTTTGTGCGTGTGCGCAGCCGTGCCAGCTTCCCTGATCGGTCGACTATATCTTATAGCTGCCATATAGCTGATTGGTCGGATATGCCATAACTTTAAAGTTTTTTAAGTTAGAAAGAGACTTTAATCACTTGTTATATTTGGCCAAAATATCTTATGTACAAAATTTCATATGGATCGGCCGACTATATCGTATAGCTCATAGAACGATCGTAAATGGCTTAACTTTGTTGTTTTTTAACTTAGAAAGATGGGTCTTGGTACATAATTTGACTTGCCGAATATCATAAGGATCGGCCGACTATATCATATATCTTTCATATAACTGAACGATCGGAATTGGCATAATTTTTGAATTTTTTAAGCTAAGATGGGACTTGGTACAGATCCAAGTTTGGGCAAAATAATCTGATTTCCCAAATTTCATACCTATCGGCCGACTATATCGTATGGCTGCCATATAAGTGAACAATCGGAAATGGCACAACCTTGTTATTTTTAAAGTCGATGGGGCTGTTTCCAACATTTTTATTAGAAAATTGATTCGTTGGTAAAATTGTCATAAGGATCGACCAACTATATACGATCTGATATATATATATAATTATGTAAGCAGCTTCCTGACTGCAAACGTATATAATAGGGTGGGTCGAATTCCAACAAGTTGTTCAAATCGAATTCTAATAGTGCGGAAAACTTGCTACGGAATTTTGCAAAAATTTTGAAATCGGTCAATATCTTCTGTTCGCGCATCGCACTTAAAATTTCGAAAAAATTTTCGAAAATACCGAATTTTCAAAACTTCTTAAAAGTACGATTTAGTCGCAATTTTCCAAAGTTTTACTTATTATTATATTTATTTTAAATCATTTAAAAGGTTTTTTCGTAATTAGGTAAATCAATAGTGGTTTTAAGAATTTAAAATAAATAAGTTTTTAGTAAAAATTTCATGCATGTTAAATTGTTTTTCACGCTCAGCTTTCCCCAGGATCAACGACGAGGACGTAGTGAAAAAGCTGATCCCATTTTTTTATTGCTATTTTTTTTATTTGTTTTTAATGATTTTTTTTTATTTTTTTAATGATTTATATATTTATACCCTTGCAGAGGGTATTATAATTTTGGTCAAAAGTGTGCAACGCAGTGAAGGAGACATCTCCGACCCTATAAAGTATATATATTCTTGATCAGGATCACCTCCTGAGTTGATATGAGCATGTCCGTCTGTCCGTCGGTCCGTCTGTCCGTCTGTCTGTCTGTCGGTTTCTACGCAAACTAGTCTCTCAGTTTTGGAGCTATCGAGTTGAAACTTTGCACACACCCTTCTTTCCTTTGCAGGTAGTATATAAGTCGGAACGGCCGGGATCGGTCGACTATATCCTATAGCTGCCATATAACTGATTGATCGGAAATGCCATAACTTTGGTGTTTTTTAAGTTAGAAGGTTGGGACTTTATGCACATGTTATATTTGACCAAAATATGTTATGTACAAAATTTCATAAGGATCGGCCAACTATATCCTATAGCTGTCATAGATCGATCGGAATTGGCATAACTTTGGTGTTTTTTAAGTTAGAAAGATGGGACTTGGTACAGCTTCTATTTTGGGAAAAAGAATCTGATTTTCCAAATTTCATAAGGATCGGCCGCCTATATACGATCCGCTATATATTTAATAATATAAGATGCGTGGCGCCACCTAGCGGACTGCGACTGAACTGCAAGGGTATATCAACTTCGGCTCCGCCCGAAGTTAGCTTTCCTTTCTTGTTTGAAATTTTTGTTGTTGTTTTTTTTTTAATTTTCTTTTTGTTTTTCGATTTTGTTTTATTTGTCTGTTGTATACTGGGACTAGTTCTCAAATTTAGGCAAACTGCAACGAGAATATAAAGTTGAGCGTATGTAACCATCCCTATTGTGATAACCACATACCTTCTTGGACGCTTCAGTAACAAGCTTAACAGTTCGCTCTACTGCTTGAGTGTGGCATGGAAAGCTTAGCAAGTTTCTTTGACCGATTGATAGTTGGTTATCAATGGAAGATACCAAAACTGCATTTGACACATTCCTAAGTACTGGAGGAGGTGATACTACTGTAGAAGACCAGTCGATCATTTCATAGTACTTAGTGGCATTAAAGTTTAGTTTTGGCAAAAGGAACGAGCGCACCGAAGTCTCCGCAGTAGGAGTCTTCTCTCTGGCTTTTAAAATTCTTTGCAACCCGATCTTACGTACATTAAGATTTTCATCTGTGAGCATAGACAAAAGCAAATTTTCAGGATGCGCGAAATAAGCAATGTGTTGAATTACAGGATCAACTACTTTTAAAAGACGTTTTGGCAAGTATCGAGAATTTTTAATCATAGTGAAGACATGTCTCGCACCATCTGTTATTGAATCACTCATTTTTATTTGAAACCAAGTAGGTAAATACACTTTCATTATAAATGTAACTATGTGAACTAAGTTTTCGGAGAGCTCTTCACTCGATATGTATAATTTAATGCCAATAATGTATAATCTAAAGGGAGATTTCAACGCGAAATTAGGCCCCAACAACAACGGATTGGAAACCAATCATGGGCCGACACGGTGTGGGAACACGTAGCAACAATGGCGACAGGCTGGCCGACCTATGCCAGACATTTCAACTAGTCATTGGTGGCACTGTATTCCCCCACAAGGAAGTGCACAAGTACACGTGGACATCACCTAGTGGGCATACACGCAACCAAATTGAACATCAAGTAGGAAATGGAGACATTCACACACAATGGAGACAAGTGCGTCAATTGACAGTGACCATGAACTATTAGTCGGAGAGCTTTCAATCAAGCTCAGACGACACTGCCACCAGAAGAAGCACAAGAAGACCACCTCCCCTGAACTTACACCGACTTGAAGACCCTGTCATATCCACCAGAAGATTGGCAACAATGCTACGTGAACAGCTAACACCGCAGCAGAACCACACCTGGGAACACACATGCAGCACACTGAGGAGCACTGCGGAGGATATGCTTGGCACCCGACAACGCAGGAGCACAGACTGGATCTCGACACGCACATGGGAGCTTATCAGTAGAAGAAATTCCCTCAAGTCGAAAGCGGATCATGACTGCAGAGCCCGGGATGAATACAAGGAACTCTGCAAGCTAGTAAAGAAATCAGCCAGAAATGACAAGAGAGCTCTGATAGATAGGCTTGCAGAAAATGCAGAGAGCGCCGCCAACGCCAACAACATGCGCTCACCAGACAATCGGTAAGCTATCTGGAAGACACCAAAAACAGAACCATCCAGTACGAGATATCAACGGAACACTCCTTGTCGATGATGATGCCCAGATCCGCAGATGGCGACAACATTTCTTAGAAATCAGCCACACAAAGCATGCGAGTAGCGCAGATGACGACTTCAGAAGTATTGTACCCAACACCAACACCAGAATTCATCACACGACACCATCTGTTAGAGAAATTCGTGATGCAATCAGGAAATTGAAGAACAACAAAGCAGCCGGAGAGGACGGTTTACCCGCAGAACTGCTCCAAGTTGACACGCTTCTAATGGCCGAAATGTTGCACCAGCATTTCGAGAGCATATGGGAGAACGAGCGAATCCCCCCATCCTGGAAGAAAGGCATCATCGTAAAATTACCGAAGAAAGGAGACCTCAGTGATTGCAATAATTGGCGAGGAATATCCCTGCTGAACACCAGCTACAAAGTGCTAGCCACTTTACTGAATGAACGTCTACTGGAAAAAATCGAGCCAACAATACGCGATGAACAAGGAGGCTTTAGGCCTCACAGAAGCTGCGTAGACCAAGCGAACACATTACGCGCAATCACCGAACAAGCTGTGGAATGGCGCGCGCCGCTGTACCTCCTATTCATCGATTTCCAGAAGGCGTTCGACTTAGTAGATAGAGCAGCGATATGGCGGGCGCTTGCAAGGAAGGGAGTACCACTCAATATCATAAACATAGTGAAAGCTATGTACGATGATGCGGATTTGGCGGTACTGCACAATGCTAAAATCAGTGCGCCCTTCCAGACGAACACTGGCGTCAAGAAAGGATGCCCATTGTCACCGCTGTTGTTCAACTTGGTGATCGATGAGAAGTGTGCAGCTCGAACCGCGGCATAACATGGAGCCTCACCAGACACCTAGAGGAACTGGACTACGCGGACGACATCTGCCTCCCAGCTCATAGATTGACCGACATCCAAGCCAAATGCAGTGACCTAGAAGCTCGGGCCAAAGCAGTTGGACTCTCCATTAATACAGCAAAAACTAAAGCGATGCGGATCCTCCACTCCCACCAAAGCAGGATCACCATATGCGGGTGGGAGTAAAGTGTCGAATATGTCGACAAATTCGTATACCTAGGCACCGTAATATCCGCAAACGGGGGAGTGGAAAAAGACATGGAGAATCGTCTGAGCAAAGCCAGATCTGCTTTCGGGAGATTGCAACGCATATGGAGAAACCAGCAGATCAGCAGAAAACCAAAGCTGAGAATCTTCAATGCGTGCATCAAATCCGTACTGCTGTACGGATCGGAAACCTGGCTGACATCGCAAAGAATGGTACTAAAGCTGCAAGCCTCCGTCAATAAGTGCCTTAGGATCATATGTGGTATATTCTGGCCAAATAGAATAACCAATGATGACCTGTGGCGCTGCACAAACGAAGCACCAATCCAGCAGCAGATAAAGAAAAAGAAATGGAAATGGATTGGTCATGCACTAAGGAAAGGTCGAGACAGCATAGTTAGGATGGCCCTGGAGTGGAACCCGCAAGGATGCAGAAGAGTGGGTCGCCCCAAGCTAACCTGGCGCCGATCAACAGTACGCGAACTCGCTGACAATAACATCACCTGGGACTTGGCAAAGAGAACAGCGCAGAATAGGGTCCGGTGGAATGCACTTGTGGATGCCCTAAGCTCCCAAGCGGAGTAATAGGAATAAAAAAAAAAAAAAAAAAAAATCAGAAATATGGGAGATCGTTGAACTTTATTTGAGGTAGATCTCCTTGCTGGATGGAGTACCAGACTGTCATTTTTAATTATTTTGGGTTGTAATGGACCATCGTTGACTTGAAGCCTAACATTCTCTTTCCGTCTGCATAAGATGTAGAGTCCGACGCTGATGATCGTCACAAAAGAAAAGAAAGTAACCAGGCTAATTGTGATTAGGTTGGCTTGCTTGAGGAGATTTTGTACTCGGCCTATGTTGTCTATATTTAATGCCTCTAAAGCTTTTAGAGACAAAATCTTGAGGCGTTGTTCATCTGTTGGTGTCATCTGTATAATAGGGGTTCCGATCTTGGTTATAGTGTTTTCAAGGTTACTAAATGGTAGCCTGTTGATCAGAATTGTGTCGTTGGGTAAATGGATTAAATAAAAGCCTTTAAGACATGTTTCGTTATTGTTCCAAGTTATGTTGCCATTAAAATCGTTGAGTATAATAATGTTATTGCCGACGTCTTCTACTTCTTCTGTGTGATCCGCGTTGCTGAAGTTACAGTGTGCCCTAATACCCCTAGCTAATTTAGGAATACAATTAATTGTAGTTAAATTAACAATTTGATTCTTATTACATTTGTTCATATTTAGGACTTTTTTGCAAGTATTTGGTAATTCATAAAATAGATTTTTAAGTTTAAAATGTTCGTTGTTTTTCATATGGATTACGGTATTATTTTTCTTAACCGGCTTTATTATAATATTTTCATAATCTATTGATTCGAGTATAGGGATCTTAACAAAGTAGAGTAGTACAGTTTTATTATGCAATATGGACACGTCAGAAAACTCCAATGATTCTTCTATTGTTAGTGGTGGTAGGATATAATTTTTAAAATTTTGACTTATTATTTCAAATTCTTCTTCATTTAGAAGTATTGAATTTATTATATTTACTCTTGCCCATTGTATTGCGTACCTAATATTTATAATTTCTTCCTTTATCAATCTTACCTTAATCTGAAAACGAATGGCGATTTCATTGCTTAGAAAACTATCCTTCCTGATAGCATTCGTTAAATCATTTGATATCTTTGTGAGTTTATTTATTCTTTGTTCCAACTGCCTATTTATTATGATTTGCTGATCGTTATTTGAAATTAGATGATCGAAATTATTTTCTATCGCGATAAGATCATTATGATCGGGGGTACAGGCCACATACTTCCAGGCCGATCCAATCCAGTTTATGGATCTAGTTTTCCTACGCCCAAATGATGAGATTATCGCATTGAAATCTGTGAGAGAAAGTTCTATTTCGTGTTTCAAGGTGTTATATAGAGTATTTGTTTTTAGATCATTATTTGTGTAATCGTGTAATTTATTGAGGGTGGTTTCTATCTGCTTTAGGTCTATTGTTGTGATTTTTTAAATCTAATTCTTGTTTCTGCTTAATTCTGTCAATGTTATCCTGTTTTGAATTTTCATAGGTTTCTGGATTGGCAGATATATTTCTGCCAAAAAATATGTCAGGAGGTTTTTTTGCAGTCACTGAATGTACTGTGGAATTATATTCATAAATGGATCTGTCCAATAGTTCCTCGAAAGTTCTTAGCTCCGGTTTAGCTTTGAGACAACGCATGATCTCTGAAAGTGTCGAATAAAATCTTTCTATTTGTCCGTTTACAGAACTTCTATAAGGTGGGGCTTTGTAAATTTTATTATTTAATTGGTCACGGAGCATGAATGTTATAGTCTCTAAATTAAATGATTTTTCATTGTCGAATACAATGCATTTTGGAACTCCATAATAAAATGAGATATCGTGTAATGGTTGTTTTATATCTTGAATTGCTTTTGATTTAATGACTTTGACCTGTGCTAGATTTAAAAATTTGTCTATTGCGGTTAAGACTAACATCTTTTCTGTTGAGTAAATATCTACATGAATTATGTGACCTGGTTACTGTGGGATAGGGGTTTCTTTAAGTTCTGGGTTTGGTGGTTTGCGACCGTATTTTAGCTCTAAACATACTCTACACTGCTTAATGAGATTAGTTTTTTGTTTTGTCTCATTCTTGGGAAATAAAATTTATCTGCTAACTGTGCTTTATTTTCCTCCACTCCGCTATGCGCTCTATATTGAATTTTAAGAATTTCCTCCTTTGTCTGTAAGTTTGTCTAATCTTATTTTAATATTTCTAAAATGTTGTGAGTATAGTCTTTGGGTTATTCCCATATTTTTTTCTATAAAAAATATGTGATTATAATCCCGTTTATGATGGATGGGTTCAAATATTTTTTTTAGAATTGCTAACATTTCCTGTTCGGTATAATTTGATCGATCTATTATGTGCCTATGAAAGTTTGGGAATGGAATGCTAAACTTGTAGTCGCTTAATTGGCTATTGTTTATAAGAAGCTGGATTTTAAAAGCAATAATGGGGGTTTCCACACTAAGGATGAGGTGTTAACCTGAGCTTTTTCTACTTCTTGATGACTAAAGTCGTTTTCCCTGGTTTATACAATAATTCATAGTCGTATTCTTCGAGATATGCTTTCCACCTTTTTACTCTAGGATTTCCATTCTCACTACTCAGGGAGTAAGTCAGAGGTTGATGGTCTGTAATTTTGTAAATTTTCTGTAGATTTTTATCTTTGATTTTCCATACAAGTAGTTTCTGAGCGATTTTAAAGCCAAGATGATGGCAAGCATCTCCTTCTCATTGGTGGCATAGTTCTCTTCGGCTCTCGACAAGGTCCTAGATATGAATGAAATGGGTCTCTCTCCTTGTAACAATACCGCACCTATGGCATAGTTAGAAGCATCCGTTGGTAAATGAAATTCCTTTTTGAAATCAGGATAATGCAAGATAACTTCGTCTGATAAAAGAGCGGTTTTAATTTTGGTAAAGGATTCTATGGCATCTGTGTTCATGTCAATAAGTTTTTTCCTGGACTTTTTTTTGGACACACGTCCGTCTTCCCCACTTAAAAGAGAGCTAAGGGGCTTAGCGATCTTAGCAAAATCTCTTATAAACCTTCGGTAATATCCGGCTAGTCCAAGAAACGCGCGTAGATCTTTTATCGTTTTTGGTTGGGGATAATTGGCAATCGCCATGACCTTGTTCGGGTTAGTTTCGATACCTTTTTCAGATATAACAAACCCAAAGAATTCAACTTGGTTTTTGTAAAACTCGCATTTGTCTAATGTACATTTTATGTTGGCATCTTGCAAAGTTTGAAATATGGTTTCTAGATTTTTAGTATGAGATTTTAAATCTTTGCTGAAAATTATTATGTTGTCTATGTAGGTGAAACATATTTTACCGATATGTTCCCTTAATATATCATCAAGTGCCCGTTGAAAAATGGCAGGCTCGTTTTTGAGACCGAAGGGAAGTCGTGTAAACTCATATTTTCCGTTGTTAACGGAAAAGGCAGTTTTTGGTATATCGGATGATTTTAGAGGGATTTGGTGGAATCCACTTTTAAGGTCGATGAATTTCAGCTAGAATTTCATTTATCTCTGGGACAGGGTATTTATCTGCTATTGTTACTTTGTTAAGCTTTCGATAGTCAATGACCATTCTAAATTTCCTTTTTTCAGAGGCGTCTATTTTCTTTGGGACAATCCACACTGGTGAGTTGTATCCGTCCTCTAGGGGTTCTTTGATTTGTTTCTCAATTTCACCATTTAAGGACTTTGGGTATTGTTAGAATTTTGAGCAAATTGGGTTTTTATTGGTTGTTCTTATTTCTGATTCTACCTTGGTTGCATATGTCAGTTTTTCATTTGGGTTTGAAAAAATTTCCGGGTAATTGCCTAAAAGTTTTTCGAATTCTGTCTTCTGTGATTCTGCCAAATGATTTGAATCACACTTTTCTCAGTTCTGTATTATTGCATTGTTCTGTGTCTTCGTCATAATCTTCTGTGTACTGTTCTGTGTACGTATTCCTCCTGGCTTTGATCTTCTGTTGAATCAGTCATATTAACTTCGTCAGTGTCCTCTTGTTCTGTTAGAAAGACTTCCTCTCCATAAATGTTGAAAAGCCTTTGGCATTTTCCCGTTTGATCTATTGGGAAAGGAGGTTTTTCCCAACCTCGAAGTTCGGCCTATTCATGTAGTTGATATTTTTTGGTTGAATACTGCTTGGGTTGGGGTTTTGCTGAGTTTAGGCGTGGTGGGGCTAGAGGGTGTTGGTACTGTTTTATAAATGGTCGATATTGGTTAAAATAAGTTTGTTGGTTAAATTGGGGTCGAGGATAGTACATTTGTTGGGCCTGGTTATGTCTAGAATGTCGGGTTTGCTGTTAAAGGAAACTTCTCGGTGGGACCGAGGGGGGTATTTGATTGGGATTGAATTGCTGGTGTCGATCATTATAACATTATTAAATGGTATCGATCTCCGTGGTAAAGGTATTGGCTTAATGGTATGGGATTATTCAAATGTTTTTGGTCGGAATTTCTGAAGTTATCAGTACCAGTATTCCTGCTATTTGCATAATTCGTTCTGTAAGTTTGGTTTTCTAACTTCAGACATAAATGTAAAGCATGAGTAAGGTCTATTCTCTCTTTTATGTCAAGCCAACGTGGTAGATAACCTTGTAGTCCTCTCACAAAGGTATATAGAGCCCTGTCTCTATACGATTTGGTTATTACTATTTCTGTCGGTCTGTCCAGATTCATGCAACTTGTTTTGTTCAAAATAAGGGATAGATGCTTGTAAATATTTTGGTCAAATTCCTCAACTGTCTGATTTCCGAGTACTCAAGTCACGTTTATCGGAAAAATGCAATGCTAGGCATCTAGCAATTGCTTCCCAGTTTAGGGGGATGTTGTAAGAATCTAGGACTTGATCAGCATGATCAGTGACCTTATTACGAATGGTCTGCAAAATTGCAAAATATTTGGGGGTGCCTTTTTTGCTCGCGTAGGCTTCTAGCATTCGATCTACCGTTTTTTTCACTAAATTCTGTGGGCTCTCCCGAAAATTCCTTCATGCACTTCACTATATCTGGTACCCGATCTAAGTCGCCAATATTTTCTGCATAAGATGGATCTATAGTGTAGGGAGTTGTTTCAGCGAAATCAGTCGGTGCATTACTGAAATTTAATTGATTTAATATTGCTTATAGCTTTTCGTTGATTCTTTGCTCAATATGTTCTTCTAACTGAGCTCCCTCCATATTTCTATTAGCAAAAAACTCCTTTTGTCTGTTTTCTGTTCTCTGTACCTGTCTATTACCTGTAGACATAGCTTGCAAATAACTGTTAACCGTTTTTTGCTCACGCTCTGTTAGCGAGAGCAACCGAAAAAAAGCATGCCGTTTCGGTTTCTCTCTGAGCAGTAGACTTTGTTTCGTTTTTTTGTTGAACGAATTACGATGAGCCAATCATGAAACTCTCGTCTACCGAGCATCGCTCAATGAGAGATTCGAGTGTCGCTCGCAGAGAGACTCAGTAAAAGACCGATTGACTGAAAAAGTCAGCGCAAAAAGTCTTTTCAATAATTTGTTTTCGTTTCGCTGCACAGTGGTACATAGTACATGCAATTTTCACGAAAAAACTTCTTAAAATTTTAAACGTGAATTTTTCCAATTTCAAACTAATATTCATTTATCTTCAGTTAAGCTTAACAACTAATAATGAATTCAAGTTTTTGGAATGTAGTGAACTACGCCGTTCGCTTAAAATAAAATGTAAAGCTGAAAATTTGTATAGTGAAAACCTGCTTATTTAACTCCGCACATTTCGCACACCGATTTGTTGTCCATTTTGTTAAATATAAAAAATTGATGCACTTTTTTATTGATTTCTCGTCCGATTGTCAATAAATTTGATGAATCACTGTTCACACGAGAGATTTGCAAAGCAAATTGACAGGTTGAGCCCACGAAACTTCACACACACATACATGTACAAAAGACTTTTTGTATCGTCGAACGCAAAATTTGTATTCGAGCAATTCAATCGAATGCTCTCAGACGAATGCTCTGTAGATGTTTGAGGCTGTGAAACAGTTTCTACAATTGGTGGTCTGAATTTATTATGAATATAGGGCGTTGTTATTTTATTAATTATTTGAGAAAAATATTGAGTGTAATTATTAGGTTATTACCCTTCTACCACTGATTATGTGTATAGTGTTCCTCAACTGTCTGATTTCCGAGTACTCAAGTCACGTTTATCGGAAAAATGCAATGCTAGGCATCTAGCAATTGCTTCCCAGTTTAGGGGGATGTTGTAAGAATCTAGGACTTGATCAGCATGATCAGTGACCTTATTACGAATGGTCTGCAAAATTGCAAAATATTTGGGGGTGCCTTTTTTGCTCGCGTAGGCTTCTAGCATTCGATCTACCGTTTTTTTCACTAAATTCTGTGGGCTCTCCCGAAAATTCCTTCATGCACTTCACTATATCTGGTACCCGATCTAAGTCGCCAATATTTTCTGCATAAGATGGATCTATAGTGTAGGGAGTTGTTTCAGCGAAATCAGTCGGTGCATTACTGAAATTTAATTGATTTAATATTGCTTATAGCTTTTCGTTGATTCTTTGCTCAATATGTTCTTCTAACTGAGCTCCCTCCATATTTCTATTAGCAAAAAACTCCTTTTGTCTGTTTTCTGTTCTCTGTACCTGTCTATTACCTGTAGACATAGCTTGCAAATAACTGTTAACCGTTTTTTGCTCACGCTCTGTTAGCGAGAGCAACCGAAAAAAAGCATGCCGTTTCGGTTTCTCTCTGAGCAGTAGACTTTGTTTCGTTTTTTTGTTGAACGAATTACGATGAGCCAATCATGAAACTCTCGTCTACCGAGCATCGCTCAATGAGAGATTCGAGTGTCGCTCGCAGAGAGACTCAGTAAAAGACCGATTGACTGAAAAAGTCAGCGCAAAAAGTCTTTTCAATAATTTGTTTTCGTTTCGCTGCACAGTGGTACATAGTACATGCAATTTTCACGAAAAAACTTCTTAAAATTTTAAACGTGAATTTTTCCAATTTCAAACTAATATTCATTTATTTTCAGTTAAGCTTAACAACTAATAATGAATTCAAGTTTTTGGAATGTAGTGAACTACGCCGTTCGCTTAAAATAAAATGTAAAGCTGAAAATTTGTATAGTGAAAACCTGCTTATTTAACTCCGCACATTTCGCACACCGATTTGTTGTCCATTTTGTTAAATATAAAAAATTGATGCACTTTTTTATTGATTTCTCGTCCGATTGTCAATAAATTTGATGAATCACTGTTCACACGAGAGATTTGCAAAGCAAATTGACAGGTTGAGCCCACGAAACTTCACACACACATACATGTACAAAAGACTTTTTGTATCGTCGAACGCAAAATTTGTATTCGAGCAATTCAATCGAATGCTCTCAGACGAATGCTCTGTAGATGTTTGAGGCTGTGAAACAGTTTCTACAATTGGTGGTCTGAATTTATTATGAATATAGGGCGTTGTTATTTTATTAATTATTTGAGAAAAATATTGAGTGTAATTATTAGGTTATTACCCTTCTACCACTGATTATGTGTATAGTGTTTAATAAAACTAAAACATGGAATCGCTTTTACTTGAAACAATTACACAGGCCAACAGCAAAAAAATCTCCACGCATAATTTCTACTGCTCCAAAACCTTTAAGCTCCACTGAACCAAAGTCCAGAACAAACATAGGTTCTATTACCCACAGTTTCTGCGGTACACCTAAGAGAAGAAATTGATCAAATTTTACCATATATTGAATTATATAGGCTGTGGAATGGATATGACCATCATTGTTTTTAGTACATATCATTTTTGAAATGTATGTGTACCAACTAAAATTAAAACATGGTATCTAGCAGCTACCATATCTTTGGAATACTCATCTAAAGATGAAATCTCAGATTTTCAACATTAATTTTTGGTCTACTATGATTTTTCCCCAAACATTTTCCTATGCAAGATTTTTATTTTCCTATTGAAATCAGTATATCATACCATGTTTTAATTTTGAGTTTAATGGATAACTCGAAATAAATTTATTGAATTTATTATAGGTGGTTAAACAATATTTTCGTCAATTAAATTGGAGTTTTTAATCTAGCCGTTCGTCTATATCCTATAGCTGCCATATAACTGATTGATCGGAAATGCCATACCTTCGTTGATTTTAAAGTTAGAAGGATGGGATTTTCAATGGATGCCTCTTTGGGCAAAATAATTCGATATGCCAAATTTCATAAGGATCGGCCGACTATATACGATCCGTTATGTATCTAATAATATAAGATGCGTGGCGCCACCTAACGGACTGCAACTCAACTTCAACGGTATATAAACTTCGGCTCCGCCCGAAGTTAGCTTTCCTTTCTTGTTTTGACTCATATCGTTCGGCCCAATTTTACGATTTTTTGGGAACTTTAACAATTTTCATTATTTTTTGATGAAATTTGTCTCGTTTTATTCATTATTAATGAGACAATATTAATATGTGGCAAAAATGTCCGAATTTTTGTCAGAAGAAAGCAATATACTCTTATTTTTATACACATTGTTCCTCCGAAGCGCTCGCTAGGTTGAGTTGACTTTTTTTGGGAAAAGCGTTATAACTTCACCAATTTTCATAATTTTTTGATGAAATTTGTCTCGTTTTATTAAGAATGAATGAGACAACATTGATATGTGGCAAAAATGATAGAATTTTTGTAAGTTGTACCGAAAAACTGGCATCAAAATCCGAAAAACACGAATAAAAGTCGAAAACTTCAGTTTCAGGTGTAAAAATTTTGTACTTTTTGTTCAACAAAATCGAAGATATATTTTTTTTTCAAAAGCTACAACATTTGACTATTGAAAAACACTGAAAATTTAGAAATCGGTTGAAAAAAACGCGTTCAGGAATTTTTAAGCGCAAAAAAGTCTCGAAAAACGGTTTTTTTTTAAATAAATAAAAATTGGAGGGTTCCAAAAATATAAAAAAAATATTTTTGAGTTCTCTTCGACCAGATTAACAACCTACACTATCTCGTTTCACAAGTGTTTTTTCACTGTCGCACCGTGTAATCCATATATTTCAAATTTGTTTATATTCTTACAAATGTATAAAAAAAACCTATCTGCCAAAAGATGATAATAAATTCGATTACCAAGAATAAAAATGTAAACTTCAGAGTATATTTTAAATAAGTTAATGTCCTCAAAGAGGCGGTTTAAATTAATTTGCGGGTTCTTTTCTTTTTGCAGATCAACGATAATGTTGTAGTCGTCAGCAAATGCAATAAAGTATAATTTTTTATGCATGCTAATGGTGTTAGATAAGCAAAATTACCGACAATGGGGAGCCCTGGGGTATCCCATTTGGCCAGTTGCACTTTTCCGAAGTCAAGGGATATGATTGATACATGCTTTTTTCTGAGAGGGACCTGCTGATGATTTTTGCTATGCATGGGTTTAGGGAGAATCATCGGTTCTATTGTCGTTTTGTCTTTGCCTGGTTTATTAATTGGTACTACTGTACTAATTTTAAAAGCCTAAGGAATGAAAGAATCTAGGATTGAGTTGAAAAAATTTATCAATCTGATTTTTACTGGTATTACAAGAAGGATCATTGAGTAGTTAGTTTTGTCTAACGACAGGTAACCCTAGTTGTGTCTAGGTAACCCTAGTGTGTTCCCCTTTAGATTGTTTAAAGCAGCATTAAATTCTGTATACGTAATGTCTTGTTCCATAAAGTCGGCTATGTTTTTGGGTAGATAGTTGGTGTCTGGTCTGTTTGTGTTGTTTTTGGCGTCTATAATTGCCTGTGAGAAGTTTTGGCCCTCTGATTTAGATGACCAGTGTTTGGAAAAGGCTGTAGGTATGTCTTTTGCATTTGTGACCGTTGAGTTTTTATTGGTATCTTGAATGCAATGGATGTGTGTTGATTTGTGAATTCCGCAAAATTCCGCAAAATCTAATGTTATTCCAGATCAAATCCGCCTTGGATTGGCTTGAAATTGCGGAGGTGAGTACGTGTATTTTCTTACTGAGGCAAGTTTCTCTTCTTAATATAATCATCTTGACTCATTTCCCTATAAAAAAATCTCCATGCTCTGGTTTTTTTATATTTCAGAATATTTAGTTTTTTATTCTACCATAGAACATTGTATTGAGTTTTTGGAGGTTGAGATTGGGGAATACTATTGTGTGCGCTATTTAGTATTACTTTATTTATGTTACTGTGTTCTATGTTTGTGTTCGTTGAAACCGGGATTTGGGTATGGAAAAAGTTTGTAAGACTTTCAAATTTTTCCCAATTTGCTTTTTTGGTTAAAAATTTACTTGTGTAATTAAATGTATTGTTTTCTTTATTGAAAAGGTTGATTGTAATAGGGAAGTGGTCACTACCCTGGGGTGAGTCTGCTATTTTAAACTCACAGTGAATTCTAAGGCTTGGTGAGCATAAAGCAAGATTGATATGGGTGTAGGAGCTGTGTGTGGAAAAATGGGTTGGTTGACCGCTGTTTAAAATTATATAATTGTTTTTAAGAATGTACTCTCCGAGAATCCTACCCCTGCAATTGCTCTTGGGGGAGCACCAGAGGGTGTTCCAAGCGTTAAAGTCACAGGTGATGACCGAAGTTGTTGATGACTGTGTTATTGTGTTTTCAATATCTGACATGGTAAATTTTTGAGAAGGTGGAATATAACAAGATAATATGTTAAATTTTTGTTTGGAGTGGATTTCTAAAGCTAAGGCATCGAAAATGTGTCCTACCGGAATTGGTTTATGTTGGATATCTTTGTGGATATCACCTTTTGCTATATTTGATGTAGTGTCGTTCATTTTATAATAGTCAGGGATAGGGAATTGTTGGGAGAGTATTATATGGGTATCCTGAAGGGAGATGACTTTGGGTTTGTGTAATTTGATTAAGATTAGGAGTTCATTATAATTGTTTGTGTAGCCATCGATATTACGCCATATTTGGTTATACGCAAGGTTAGGTTTATTTACGTATAGTTTTAACTCTATTTTGTATTTAGAATTTAGTATTTAGTTAATTCTGCAATATTTTAAGCTTTGATCTTGTTAAAATTGTGCTGTTTGGTTTATCTTTTTTGATAAGGTTTCTTTTAGTCCTATTTCTTATATTTCTAGGGAGTATATTTACTTGACTGTTTGCCCTATCCTTACTGTTTTATTCAATACTGGAGTCGGTTAGCATAAATTCGTCTTCTTTGTCATCGTATCCTACGATGGGTCTGTCAGTGTCTTCTGATGCTGGTAGGTTGTGAGAAGTTGAAGCTATTGTCGAGGGGATAATCTGTGTCAATCTATGTGGTTGAGGTGCGTTGTGTTGCATTGAGCTGGCAGCCGATGCGTATAAACCTCATAGTGGTGTCTTTTCCTATAGATCGACCATTCCGTTCGGTTGTCTACTTTTTGGAGGGTTTTTATAGCTTTTACTTCCTTATGGGAAGACTGGACAGTTTCTGCCTCTAGGGTGATGCTTATTATCTGGCATATTTTTTTCGCTTTGGCAGGTTGGCTGCACATAAAGCAAGTCTCTGTGTCTTTGCAAAATTTTTGGAGATGACCTAGTCGTAGGCAGTTGTTACATCGGATTGGGGCTGGTATATAAGGTCCAAAAAAGTCCAGTTTCTGTCGGCTTTCCTGTAAAGGTCCTCATAATTTTCCTAACGGCTGACACTTTTTGGCTTTTTAGATTTTCAAGAATCTCTGCCTCATCAATTCCTCGCAGATCATTTGAGTATATTGTACCCTTTAAGTAGTTTAAAGTTCTGTGTTTTGAGACTGCTACGGGTATGTGCACAATATGTTTGTAAGTTTTAGGAATTTTTCGGCTTGTCTAATATTTTTCGTTTGTAGGAGTAGGTTTCCGTCGCGTAATTTCTTGCAACTGACGACTTCACCTCCGCACGTTATATCAATAACTTTTTTTATGTTAAATGGTGAGACTCCTTTAAAGGTTGAATCATCGGTTCGGGATATGATTAGGTATTTGCTGTTTGGAGAAGGTTTTTCCTATATAATATAATTATATGTAATATAATAATATATTTTTTTATTTGGTGTCATTATTTTTTAAATTTTGTCTCCAACGCTTGCAGTTGACTTTATTATTATTTTCTTCGCTCATCTGCATTAATAAAAAGCAAATACAAAATAAAAAAAAACAAGAAAGGAAAGCTAGCTTCGGGCGGAGCCGAAGTTGATATACCCTTGCAGTTGTGCCATTTCCGATCGTTCAGTTATATGGCGGCTATTGGATATAGTTTGCCGATCCTTAAGAAATTTGGCAAATCAGATTATTTTGTCCAAAATAGAATCTGTGCCAAGTCCTATCTTTCTAACTTAAAAAACACCAAAGGTATGCCAATTCCGATCGTTCTATGACAGCTATAGGATATAGTCGGCCGATCCTTATGAAATTTTGTACATAAGATAATTTGGTCAAATATAACATGTGTGGAAAGTCTCAACCCTCTAACTTAAAACGGACAGACAGACATGCTTATATCGACTCAGGAGGTGATCCTGATCAAGAATATATATACTTTATAGGGTCGGAGATGTCTCCTTCACTGCGTTGCTCACTTTTGACCAAAATTATAATACCCTCTGCAAGGGTATAACAAATCGTGCCTCTGAAATGCTAATAACTAAACTTTTGCCCATTTGAGACTTTGGATTAAAATATTTCGAAATGTGTTATAAATAAATGTTAACTATTATTAATTTGTTAATTTTAATAGGTTCTCTATTTAAAAAAACATTCTCTTATTGACTTTGAATTTTTTTGTAGCGGTTGAACTTTCTGGAGAATTACCCAAATACAAGTCCGCGTGTTCGTGTTTGTAGGTGCTTGAGATATTAAGGGAGAGGAAGCTAAAGGATATACCTTGTAAAGAAAAAAAAAATTACAGCGATACCTCACACACACAGCTCATACAAATTTATTTAAGTGACGTTGCGTATACGCAACAGAGGTAGGAAATGGGATACGCTATTAGGATCGATCCAACATTCCTATTAGAAAATTGATTTGATGGTGAAATTCTCATAAGGATCGGCCAGATCCTTAGCTTCTACCTAACTGCAAAGATATATCAACTTCGGATCCGCCCGAAGTTAGCTTTCCTCTTGTTTTTTGAAAAATTTGGGGGAATAGAGTATAATTTACCCAAACATTTTTTTCAGCTTTGTTGTCTTGGTGCATTATGGGCCAATCAGAACAATTTTTTTTCTGGATAGCACGACCAACAAACGATGTTTAAAGTTTTACCTGCAGGTTCCTACAATCATGGTGTGAGGAGATTAGATCTCCCACAAACCAAGACAGGTGGCAAGAGGGGCAACAGCGGGGGGGGGGAACATGCAAGTCAGCACTGCAGCGTCGGATGGGCCAGCGCTGCTGTGTTAGAAATACGGAGGAAGAGAAAGGTATCAAGGGAGAAATGCGTCGAGCACAGACGGCATGCGGGGGCAGCAGCGGGGGCAAGAGGAACCAGTACGGCGTCGCGCACGGAAGAGGGCGAAAGAGGAGTCACCGTGGAACGTAACGCTCCCGGCCGGGCCTCCGCGGCCGCGCTCGAAGGTCATAGGAAACAGCGGGGACGGCGGGGAACGAAGCGGCCGGCGACCGCGCAGCTGTGTTTACAAAATGCACAAAAACACAGAAATGCATTTGAATGTCCAGGGGGGGATCGCGGGGTATCGGGATGAAGTCCGGTGACCGGCACAAAATAATGCGGATCGGAGGCCCGAACGGGGCAATCGGGGGGGAACAATAAAGAAAGCCCGCCGATAGAAAGACGGCGGGCTTGGAGAAAGCTAACGGAGAAAGTGAAGGAGCAGAGGATTAACGGCAGGAAGTAGATTCGCAAGGATTAACGGGCGCCTCTGGCACTATATAAGGAGGGTCCCTGGAGCGAATCGAAGCCGAGTCTTCTAGGGAAGCTGGGAGAGTGAGTGAAAGACCCCCCGTGGGTAAGTCTGCCATTCAAGTTGGAAAGCTTCCTTGAAGAGTTAGGAGTACAGTCTGAAGGACCCCCCCTGGGTAAGTCCGACAGTCTTCAGTGCGGGCTATTAAAGCGAGTGAGCAAGGATATACGAAAATAGCTCAAGGACCCCCTGTGGGTAAGTCCGGCGGCGGTACGCGCATCGAATCGAGCAAGGAGTCAGGGGAAAAGGATCAAGGATCCGTGGCAAAGCTGAGGCCCAAGGGTAAAAGAGTCGGGTGGAGTTATTCCCGGACACGACGAGTATCCTGGTGTAGTGGCGTACGCCTTGTCTGCTCCTGACCGTCCGATCCAGGTGTGATCCTGTATCGCGAGGGATAGCCAACCCGGGAACTCAAGCCCAATAGTGAAACCAGGCAGGGACACCCTGGGAAGTCAAGAGAATCCTGATCCAGGCGCTGGAGCGTATGCACAGCGATCCACCTGGAGTCAAAGGAGACGCGACGCCCAAACCTCTGGCCTACCATAGATCCTGCGTGGCGTAGGCACGCAGGTGTTTGGAGGCGAGTGGCGAACGGGACCGGGGGCGTGTCCTGTAGGGTAGGAAGGCCCTTCGTGCCCTGATCCGACCGCTAAGCAGAGAGGAGCGTATCCTGCCCTATCCTTACTGTTTTATTCAATACTGGAGTCGGTTAGCATAAATTCGTCTTCTTTGTCATCGTATCCTACGATGGGTCTGTCAGTGTCTTCTGATGCTGGTAGGTTGTGAGAAGTTGAAGCTATTGTCGAGGGGATAATCTGTGTCAATCTATGTGGTTGAGGTGCGTTGTGTTGCATTGAGCTGGCAGCCGATGCGTATAAACCTCATAGTGGTGTCTTTTCCTATAGATCGACCATTCCGTTCGGTTGTCTACTTTTTGGAGGGTTTTTATAGCTTTTACTTCCTTATGGGAAGACTGGACAGTTTCTGCCTCTAGGGTGATGCTTATTATCTGGCATATTTTTTTCGCTTTGGCAGGTTGGCTGCACATAAAGCAAGTCTCTGTGTCTTTGCAAAATTTTTGGAGATGACCTAGTCGTAGGCAGTTGTTACATCGGATTGGGGCTGGTATATAAGGTCCAAAAAAGTCCAGTTTCTGTCGGCTTTCCTGTAAAGGTCCTCATAATTTTCCTAACGGCTGACACTTTTTGGCTTTTTAGATTTTCAAGAATCTCTGCCTCATCAATTCCTCGCAGATCATTTGAGTATATTGTACCCTTTAAGTAGTTTAAAGTTCTGTGTTTTGAGACTGCTACGGGTATGTGCACAATATGTTTGTAAGTTTTAGGAATTTTTCGGCTTGTCTAATATTTTTCGTTTGTAGGAGTAGGTTTCCGTCGCGTAATTTCTTGCAACTGACGACTTCACCTCCGCACGTTATATCAATAACTTTTTTTATGTTAAATGGTGAGACTCCTTTAAAGGTTGAATCATCGGTTCGGGATATGATTAGGTATTTGCTGTTTGGAGAAGGTTTTTCCTATATAATATAATTATATGTAATATAATAATATATTTTTTTATTTGGTGTCATTATTTTTTAAATTTTGTCTCCAACGCTTGCAGTTGACTTTATTATTATTTTCTTCGCTCATCTGCATTAATAAAAAGCAAATACAAAATAAAAAAAAACAAGAAAGGAAAGCTAGCTTCGGGCGGAGCCGAAGTTGATATACCCTTGCAGTTGTGCCATTTCCGATCGTTCAGTTATATGGCGGCTATTGGATATAGTTTGCCGATCCTTAAGAAATTTGGCAAATCAGATTATTTTGTCCAAAATAGAATCTGTACCAAGTCCTATCTTTCTAACTTAAAAAACACCAAAGGTATGCCAATTCCGATCGTTCTATGACAGCTATAGGATATAGTCGGCCGATCCTTATGAAATTTTGTACATAAGATAATTTGGTCAAATATAACATGTGTGGAAAGTCTCAACCCTCTAACTTAAAACGGACAGACAGACATGCTTATATCGACTCATGAGGTGATAATGATCAAGAATATATATACTTTATAGGGTCGGAGATGTCTCCTTCACTGCGTTGCTCACTTTTGACCAAAATTATAATACCCTCTGCAAGGGTATAACAAATCGTGCCTCTGAAATGCTAATAACTAAACTTTTGCCCATTTGAGACTTTGGATTAAAATATTTCGAAATGTGTTATAAATAAATGTTAACTATTATTAATTTGTTAATTTTAATAGGTTCTCTATTTAAAAAAACATTCTCTTATTGACTTTGAATTTTTTTGTAGCGGTTGAACTTTCTGGAGAATTACCCAAATACAAGTCCGCGTGTTCGTGTTTGTAGGTGCTTGAGATATTAAGGGAGAGGAAGCTAAAGGATATACCTTGTAAAGAAAAAAAAAATTACAGCGATACCTCACACACACAGCTCATACAAATTTATTTAAGTGACGTTGCGTATACGCAACAGAGGTAGGAAATGGGATACGCTATTAGGATCGATCCAACATTCCTATTAGAAAATTGATTTGATGGTGAAATTCTCATAAGGATCGGCCAGATCCTTAGCTTCTACCTAACTGCAAAGATATATCAACTTCGGATCCGCCCGAAGTTAGCTTTCCTCTTGTTTTTTGAAAAATTTGGGGGAATAGAGTATAATTTACCCAAACATTTTTTTCAGCTTTGTTGTCTTGGTGCATTATGGGCCAATCAGAACAACTTTTTTTCTGGATAGCACGACCAACAAACGATGTTTAAAGTTTTACCTGCAGGTTCCTACAATCATGGTGTGAGGAGATTAGATCTCCCACAAACCAAGACAGGTGGCAAGAGGGGCAACAGCGGGGGGGGGGGGGGAACATGCAAGTCAGCACTGCAGCGTCGGATGGGCCAGCGCTGCTGTGTTAGAAATACGGAGGAAGAGAAAGGTATCAACGGAGAAATGCGTCGAGCACAGACGGCATGCGGGGGCAGCAGCGGGGGCAAGAGGAACCAGTACGGCGTCGCGCACGGAAGAGGGCGAAAGAGGAGTCACCGTGGAACGTAACGGTCCCGGCCGGGCCTCCGCGGCCGCGCTCGAAGGTCATAGGAAACAGCGGGGACGGCGGGGAACGAAGCGGCCGACGACCGCGCAGCTGTGTTTACAAAATGCACAAAAACACAGAAATGCATTTGAATGTCCAGGGGGGGATCGCGGGGTATCGGGAAGAGGGCGAAAGAGGAGTCACCGTGGAACGTAACGGTCCCGGCCGGGCCTCCGCGGCCGCGCTCGAAGGTCATAGGAAACAGCGGGGACGGCGGGGAACGAAGCGGCCGGCGACCGCGCAGCTGTGTTTACAAAATGCACAAAAACACAGAAATGCATTTGAATGTCCAGGGGGGGATCGCGGGGTATCGGGATGAAGTCCGGTGACCGGCACAAAATAATGCGGATCGGAGGCCCGAACGGGGCAATCGGGGGGGAACAATAAAGAAAGCCCGCCGATAGAAAGACGGCGGGCTTGGAGAAAGCTAACGGAGAAAGTGAAGGAGCAGAGGATTAACGGCAGGAAGTAGATTCGCAAGGATTAACGGGCGCCTCTGGCACTATATAAGGAGGGTCCCTGGAGCGAATCGAAGCCGAGTCTTCTAGGGAAGCTGGGAGAGTGAGTGAAAGACCCCCCGTGGGTAAGTCTGCCATTCAAGTTGGAAAGCTTCCTTGAAGAGTTAGGAGTACAGGCTGAAGGACCCCCCCTGGGTAAGTCCGACAGTCTTCAGTGCGGGCTATTAAAGCGAGTGAGCAAGGATATACGAAAATAGCTCAAGGACCCCCTGTGGGTAAGTCCGGCGGCGGTACGCGCATCGAATCGAGCAAGGAGTCAGGGGAAAAGGATCAAGGATCCGTGGCAAAGCTGAGGCCCAAGGGTAAAAGAGTCGGGTGGAGTTATTCCCGGACACGACAGGTATCCTGGTGTAGTGGCGTACGCCTTGTCTGCTCCTGACCGTCCGATCCAGGTGTGATCCTGTATCGCGAGGGATAGCCAACCCGGGAACTCAAGCCCAATAGTGAAACCAGGCAGGGACACCCTGGGAAGTCAAGAGAATCCTGATCCAGGCGCTGGAGCGTATGCACAGCGATCCACCTGGAGTCAAAGCAGACGCGACGCCCAAACCTCTGGCCTACCATAGATCCTGCGTGGCGTAGGCACGCAGGTGTTTGGAGGCGAGTGGCGAACGCGACCGGGGGCGTGTCCTGTAGGGTAGGAAGGCCCTTCGTGCCCTGATCTGACCGCTAAGCAGCGAGGAGCGTATCCTGCCCGGCGTATGCCTGGGAGGTGAGCCACTCGGTCTGTTAACACGGATTAGGTGCCGGCCACGGCGAAAGGGCAAATCCAGGCAAGCCAAAGGTTCCGAGTCCACGGCACCCCAAGCGGAGATACAGCAACGGCAGAGGCGACGACGAGGGAGCAGCGGCAACAGGAGAGCTGCGACGACGAGGGAGCAGCGGCAGCAGCATAGCAGCGACGACGAGGGAGCAGCGGCAACCGTAGAGCAGCAACGACGAGGGAGCAGCAGCGACGGACAGGCAGCGTCAGCGGAAGACGACAAGCAGCAACACAGGCCCCGCAACCAGAGTCCGTGAGTCCAAACGAAGGGAACCGAGAGCCGTTTCGGCGCCAGGCACCAAGACCGCACGACCTGCCGGGCGCAAGCTTTGGGAGGGCGTGCGTATTGGCACCAACCCGGAGCAGGGATCGGGGATCGACGGGAGGACCGGTCGAGATTCCGGTGACAGCCGGTGAGATTCTCTTTATTGCTTTGTAAATTAATTACAATAAAGGGGATTTATTTGAAAAGAAGCAATACCGTGTTATTTCTGGGCTCGGGCAATCACGTCGAATCAATAAATTCGGTGGAACGTACCCTCAACCTCTGTGAGCTAGCCGCGGCGTTTGTTGCGAGCAAAACATAGCAAAAACAGTTCGTTACAATGGCCACTATAAATAAATTGACACACTTTACATAAGAACTCATAATTATATTTTGAAATAATGGAAAAATGTTTCAAGGCGAAGGAAGATAGGGAAAACTATATACGTTAACAAAAATTTCATTAAAAGAGGTACAACGATTTTTTATGATTTTTATTATCTATTTTTGAATTATTATGGAGTCTGCTTTTTTTTTAAATATTTATATATAACAAATTTTGTTAAACAGCAAAAAGGGGGGATTTCTGTGAACACCTTAGCCGCTGATTCCGTATGATGAATTGTAGTAATGTCATCTGAGGCACCGTTTATGGATTTATCTTCAATATCTTTGACCCCCTGTAAGCAAAAACTGAATTAGTTATAATTGTCTTTATTTAATAATAGGATGAAATGTTTTAACAAACATCTATAGTGAACAGATGTGTTATTAAATTAAGAAATGAGTTTACCTGATGTACATACTGAGCTTTGCAGCCAATCAATTGGACTTAATTTGGAAAAAAGACACCATATTGTGATTTTGATAGGATATGTTTTATAAAAGAAAAAGAGCTTTTCGAGAGGAATAGCAAATCTTAAGTCCCAAAACACCAAAGTTATGCCAATTCCGATCGTTCTATGGTAGCTATTGGGTATAGTCGGCCGATCCTTATGAAATTTGCCAAATCAGATTATTTTGTCCAAAATTTATAGGGTCGGAGATGTCTCCTTCACTGCATTGCACACTTTTGGCGAAAATTATAGTACCCTCTGCAAGGGTATAAAAATCAGCCCATTATTACCTGAAAAAATGGTAAAATAAATAAAATCTGGCTCTGGGAATACCTATAGCAAATCAAAATAATCTGTATTGGTTATTTTGAGGCGAATTGGAAGGCGATGGATTTTGAGGATTTTGAGGCGAACCAAATACCTAAGAGAGTTGGTTGGCCCAATGATAAAAAGAATTTTTTTTGTTAACAGGCCATAAAATTAACCTAGGTCCTATGGTAAATCTGGTAGGCAAAGAATAAGACTCCCGGCGCCTCGAAAAAAAAGATTATTCCAGGAACCGCAACCAGCAATCTCTCTTACGACTTCCGTGTGAGCGTCATTCATTCACTGTACCTTGCAACCAAGATCGCTCTGATCTTAATGGAAAGTTCGAACGGGGGGACTCCCTATCGTTAGTTTAACCACAAACCATACAACATATAGACTTCTCATTTCATACAACGAAAAAGGACGCAAAAATTTCTTGCGACAGGCCCCCGGAGGCTCCAGAGAAATTTTACTCTCATCTTACGCTCATTAAACTTTTTTAGTTGTTCAGTCGCAGAGATGCGCATCATCAAGATGGTTCTTTCGCGGTTAAACTGATTTTTATATGTATGCGAGCTCACACATTCACATACACGGTTTCATGTGTGCGTTCGACTTCATTTTGAAGTCTGCTAAATGCCTGTGAAGGTTAATGTAAAGTTAAATGTAAACAAATTACTTAAATACATACAGTGATAGAAAAAATAATAGAAACGAATATTACTATTTCACTTAGTAGGATCTTAAACTCATCCGTAACGAGTCACACCATTAGCAACAGGTTGATTGTGCGTGGTTGGAAAGCGCATTAAACGAGGAGACTTCCTTTTTTGAGCAAGAGGCATATCGAAAGGCGACTATGCTTTCAAAGAACCAACAGTCCCGCCAGAACTGGACAAATGTCCTTTGGTCCGAAGAGACAAAGATTGATTTGTTTGGATCTAATGGTGATGAAACTCGATCCAAAATACACCAAAAAGACGATCAAACACGGAGGTGGCAATATAATGCTTTGGGGATGTTTCTCTGCTTCAGGGTTTGGTCCACTTTATTGGGTACAAGGGAATATGTGTGCTACAGACTATGTAAACATTATGAAGGACGTTATGCCGATAAAGGAAGTGCCTTTGAAGTGGGAGTTTATGCAGAATAACTATCCCAAACACACATCCAAGCTTGCGAAAGAGTGGTTCCAGGATAAAAAAGTCGACGTTATGGATTGGCCAGCTCAGTTACCCGATTTAAACTCTATTGAGCATTTTTGGGGCATCCTAAGAAAGTGTTTAAATGGGATTCAACCAAAAAAAATAAGGAGCATTTTTGGGAGAAAGTCCAGGAAGAGTGGTACTCCATTGAGCCAGCAATGAGCTCCAATCTAGTTTTATGCCTCGCAGGTGTGCTGAAGTTTTGAAAAACCATGGTAACATAAAATTTAACTTAAGTATAATTTTTTAGCTAAATGAATAAAGCTAAATGCATTTTTGTTTTCTAGTATGTAAGATAAATGTATATTTATCAAAGAAAACTAAATATTTTCACTCATCCACCTAGTTCCTTGTTAAAAATACGTATTTAAACCCAAAGTGAAAATTTGTGTCTATTATTTTTTCCATCACTGTATAAGGCTAAGATTGACAGAAGGCTGCATAAAATTGGTAGCTTCACTTATCAGATTATTTTTATCTAGATTCTATGCTCTAGAATCTAGAGTGTAAAAATTGTTAGATATAAAAAATGTATCAACCGATGCGTCACTTTAAGGTATTTAAACGCATAACGCAAGAAAGGAAAGCTAACTTCGGGCGGAGCCGAAGGTAATATACCCTTGCAGTTAAGATTGTTCCATTTCCGATCGTTCAGATATATGGCGTCTATAGGATATAGTCGACCTTATGCAATTTGACAAATCAGATTATTTTGCCCAAAATCTTTCAAACCTAAAAAACACCAAAGTTATGCCAATTCCTTATTCCGGCCGATCCTTATGAATGCTTGCACTTAATATATTTTGGCCAAATATAACATGTGTGGAAAGTCCCAACCATCTATATTAAAAAACCCTATAGTTATGGCATTTCCGAACAATCAGTTATATCGCAGCTATAGGATACAGTTGACCGATCCCGTTCCGACTTAAATAATACCTGCAAGGAAAAGAAGGATGTGTGCAAAGCTTTATGTCGATAGCTCTAAAACTGCGAGACTAGTTTGATTAGAAACCGACAGACAGACGGAGATGCTCATATCTACTCAGGAGGTGATCCTTATCAAGAATATATATACTTTATAGGGTCGAAGATACCTCCCTCACTGCGTTGCATACTTTTGACCAAAATCATAATACCCTCTGCAAGAGTATAAGAAAACCTTTTTAACGATGTTAAGTTAGCTTCAGACCGCCGAAAGACCTTAGTTGCACACACGTAAAAATTATATTAGGTAATTTTAATTGACTTACAATATAAGAATAATCGATTGCATCACTGGATGTAGGTTATGCATTTATATTCAAAATTTTTAAGTTTAAAAATCATATTTTTTTTAATCACTTTCGAACGAAATTTCGGATGTGGAAGGTATCAATTGACGCGTATTCGACAATTTTTCACTTTTATACAAAATTTCAGCGAAAAAAAAAATTATTTTTAACAATACCTTGCGATTAGATTACATAGGCCGACAATTTCCAATTAATTTTTCCTTCGTGCAAAATTTTAACTGCTCTGTAACCTTTATGCTCCCCTGAACCAAATTCCAAAACTAACATAGGTCCCATCACCCACAGTTTCCGTAGTACACCTACGAGAATAATTTTTTATCAAATTTTACCATATATTGAATCATATAAAAAAAAACCTCTTGACGAGGTAAAGTACCGGTGACGAACCTGCTTTCGAAACCCAAAATATCTGATATCTGATATAATTTTAGTGACGAAAATATGCTATATAGGTGTACAAAATTGCGTATAAAAAATATTCTTGTTCGGCACGTGCAAGAAAAACAAAAAAAAAATCAGTCACGTGCCGAACAAGGATATTTTTTGTACGCAATTTTGTACAATTTTTTGCAATTTTTTGTGGTTTCTAACACGGGAGGGCCTGAGTTCTAATCCTAGTTGAGTCAATGTTTATGTTTTACTTTTTAAGCCCTTTTTTATTTGGATTTTATTTTTAAATAAATAAACTAAAATCTGAGAAGATATACTCCATATTATTTAGGGTATTGACCAAATATCCAAAAAGCAAAGTTGCCATTCAAATACACACACATGTATCAGTAAATCCAAGCTTCACAGGAGGCTGGACAAAATTGATAGCTGCACTTACAGGACTATATCTGGAGTTAACAAATTTTGCCAGATTTAAGCGATATATCAAAAGTTGCGTCATCTCAAGAGCTAACTGTACGTGCAATATAAAAAGGATCAGTTGAGCAAATTTTGAAAAATAATTTTTTTTCTTAAAAAAAAGTTTATTTTCAGTGTATTTTCTTTTGTACTATATAGACGTTTGGTCTCAAAGAAAGTGAAATTGATATTAAAAAACCCTTTCAGCGTTGAAAAGCTCTTTTTAATATCTTTCTTAATTATAAAGTTATAAATTTTTTAATTAACAACGTTTTTTTAATTTTTTGACGTAAGCTTAAGTTATTTCAAAAAGTTGTAGAACAATAGTTGCTCATATGATAGTAGCCAACATTTTCCAATTTTTTCAGGATTTTTAAGAAAAAAATAGTGCAAACAGACAAACCGGCAAACCAACAACTGGCTTCATTTTGAAGAAGAAGAAAAAATTTTTCGAATAACTTCTGAATGAAATGTCGGATCGGGTCGATTGAGATACCAATCGACGCGTATTTAGCTCTAGAATGCGAATATATAAAAATATTCTATCTGGGGACTAAAATGTGTCCACCAGCCCCACTTTAGTGATAAAAATTTTTTTTACTTTCACCCTAATTTCTCCCAAACCAAATAACTTTTGGAATATGTTTCGACAAAAAATGATCTAATTGAAACAATACCTTTCGATTGGTATATAATTCATTTAGATCGGTTGCCCACAGAAAATTTTTAATTTTTCGGCTACATATAGAGTTTCCTCGCGCAGGCCTAGGCATGCAGGTCGTAACCTCGTGGACTTCCGTCCACAGTGATTATGTAGGCCGTGTAATTGCGTTGACCATCATTGTTTTTAGTACATATCATTTTTTAAATATATGTGTACCAACTAAAATTAAAAAACGGCATCTAGCAGCTACCATATCTTTGGAATACTCATCCTCAAAGTTGAGATCTCCGATCTTCTACATTTTTGAAATCAGAGGAAAAAACTCTTTTTAATCTTCCTTTTATGTCCATAGCATATCTACGTTTGCCAACCAGTTCGTTTTTTCGCCATTTTCTATTTCGCAACAACTGCAAAATGCAAAAAAAAATTGTCCCACACTTATGTATGTGATAATAAAAATTCAGATGATATCGAAAATGTGATTTGCGCTAAGATTCTTCTACGTCTCCATATATTATATATGGAATGTATATAGTTGTTAATCAAAAACATGAATTGGAGTTTGCATATATGTATGTATACACCATAATTTTTTTTCTACGTTTTATCAGGTCCCAGTTGCTATAAATATGAAAAGAAGATTGCCACATTCCGGAAGTACGGGAGGAGCAATAGCTAGATTAGCTAGAGAAGCAAGGGTCAGAAAATGAGCAGCTATAGGGGGAGAAGAAGAAGCGCTACCATTTCGGATCTGCATCTTAAGATCTGTGAACCGGATCTGTGTGTGGAGAAGATTCACACAGACGCACCTGCAGTAGAATATGGGCCAGAGCACCGGTAGCAGCAGGGGAAATTTGGCAGATTGGATTAGGTTACCCAAAATGGAATATGTAGAAAGTCAGAACCTTGTAGCTTTAAAACACAAAAGTTATGGCATTTCCGTTCTATCAGTTATATGACAGCTATTGGATATAGTCGACCGATCCCGGCCGTTCCGACTTATATACTGCATGCAAACAAAAGAAGGATGTGTGTTAAGTTTCAAGTCTATAGCTTCAAAACAGAGAAATTAGTTTGCATAGAAACAGACAGACAGACGGACATGCTTATATCGACTAAGAAGGTGATCCTGATCAAATATATAAGGTTGTCTAAAAATTCTTGCGGTATTTCCGATAGGTGTCTTTGCAAGCGCGGAAAGACACCTATACCAGTACCTATACCTTTTTGGAAAGCTCTTTTCACGCGCTAACACGATTTATTGTTGTTTGTTTGGAGTCGTTCGTGAGTTATAGCGTCGCAAACATGGAGCAAAATAAAGTGCCGTCACAGTTTCCGTTTCCACCGCACAACGATGGTTTTGAACGTTTTCGTTCTGGTGCAGAGGTGGTCGAAGGTGCGCCACGGTCCCGAAGGCCTGTCGTCGAAAATTGCGATAAAATCGCTGAATTGATCGAAAAAGATCGGCATAGTAGCAGCCGTAGCATCGGTCAAGAGCTGGGCATGAGTCATCAAACCGTTATAAACCATTTGAAGAAGCTTGGAGACACTAAGAAGCTCGATGTATGGGTGCCATACGAATTGACGCAAAAGAACATCTTTGTCCGTAACGACGCATGCGAATCGCTTCTAAATCGCAACAAAATCGACCTGTTTTTAAAGCGGATGACTGGCGATAAAAAGTGGATCACTTACGACAACGTGAAGCGCAAACGGTCGTGGTCCAAGCCTGGATTAACGGCCAGGAGGGTTCTTCTGTGTGTTTAGTGGGATTGGCAGGGAATCATCCCCTATGAGCTGCTCCCCTATGGCCAAACGCTCAATTTTGACCTGTACTGCCAACAACTGGACCGCTTGAATGCAGCACTCATGTAGAAGAGGCCATCTTTGAACAACGGAGGCCGAATTGTCTTCTATCAGGACAACGCCACACACATCTTTGATGACGCGCCAGAAGCTCCGGGAGCTCGGATGGGAGGTTCTTTTGCTTCCACCGTATAGTCCGGATCACGCACCAAGTGATTACCACCTATTTCTGTCCATGGTCACAAGAGAGTCCTTTAAAAATTGGATCTCCGAGTATTTTGCCAATAGGGAAGCGAGCTTCTATAAGAGGGGCATTATTAAGTTGGCATCTCGTTGGGAACTCGTCATCGAACATAATGGCGCATATTTGACTTAAATCGCATTATTATAAGCAATTTTATGAACAATTGAAAATTCAATAGAAATACAGCAAGACATTTTTGACAATCTTATATAGGGCAATTCTCCAGAAAGATCAACCACAACCAAAAAATTCAAATAAAAACAAGAAAGGAAAGCTAACTTCGGGCGGAGCCAAAGTTGATATATCCTTGCAGTTGTGCCATTTCTGATCGTTCAGTTATATGGCGGCTATTGGATCTAGTTGGCCGATCCCTATGAAATTTGTCAAATAAGATTGTCGGGTCAGGCAGCAGCCACTGCATAAATTCAATATAAATGCAATATATATATAAATGTAATAATTATGTCTTAGCATATAATCATTTTTCTCATCGCTTTTGTCAGTCGCAAGCCGACACTTTATCGGCTCGGCTTTATTTTATCTTTCTCATTAAGTTAACGAGCTTTCGCCCGACCTATGCTAAAAGGCGGGCCCACTCGTACTCTCTATCTCAGTTCATAAGCATTCTTAAACTGAGCTTTCTGGCACTAAATAAACACTTTATAACGTTTCAAACAAATAAGTCCGTTTTTTGTTATTTTAGAAAAAAGGGAAAAAGTCATTGAAATGGCTCAATGACCAAACAAAGATTATTTTGCCCAAAATGGAATCTGTACCAAGTCCCATTTTTCTAACTTAAAAAACATCAATGTTATGCTAATTCCGATCGTTCAGTTAACGTATCCTATGACAGCTATAGGATATAGTCGACCTGTTCTTATGAAATTTGGCAGATCGATAGGGTTGCCCAATAAAATCTGTACTAAGTCCCATCTTTTTAACTTAAAAAACACCAAAGTTATGGCATTTCCGAGCAATCAGTTATATGGCAGCTATAGGATGGGATGATGAGACTACCTGCAAAAAAAATAAGGATGTGTGCCAAGTTTCAACTCGATAGCTTTAAAACTGAGAGACTAGTTTGCGTAGAAACCGACAGACAGACGGACATGCTTATATCGACTCAGGAGGCGATCCTGATCACGAATATATATACTCTATAGGGTCGGAGATGTCTCCTTCACTGCGCTGCACACTTTTGACCAAAATTATAATACCCTCTGCAAGGGTAACTGAACTATCCCCTTATAATACCCTTTTGTAACTGAACTATCGGAAATGGCACTTCTTCGCTATTGTCGATGAGAGATGCTTGGGACTTCTATCAAAATTCATTTTAAAAGAAATTTGATGATAATAAAATCTTCAGGATTATCGACTATCGGATCTATACGAAATTTGCTTTCCTTTCTTGCTTTATTCTATTTTTATGGTAAACCATACGCTTTTTTTAATTTGTAGTTTTCCATGTAGCTTTAGTGCTTTGTTTTCCTTTACAAGAGAAAATTCGTTTTTAGAATTAAAACCTGACTCACCAAATTGTTTCAAAATTCTTTTTGGTTCCATGGTTACCAAGTTCACCCGTTTGACGATCCAGTGCTTCGGGTTCTTTGGCGACACTTTAGAATAAAACTTTAGTTAGGCGGTACCCGGGTTATTTTCGATTCACTTTGTTTTTAATACGCTTGCGTTCATTCATAGAGTAAATAAAAGTTTTGACATTGTAGAGATGGGAACAGTATTGCAACACGGGGGTTTGACAGCAAAACTAAAAAATGTCAGGTGGGCTGTATTTTGTGGAACCTGTTGTTAGCTGCGCAATGACAATGTGTATTTTGTTTAAGGAATTTTTATCTATTTTATTGAAACTTCTTGCTGGCGACATTTTGTACACCAAGGGGCTCAGCCCTATATGGTACTCATGGTGCTCATTTGTCTTATGGAGCTGTGTGAGCTTTCTCACACCACATCGCTTGTTTTTTTTTTTTTTAATTTTGAACAATTTTGTAATTTTTATCTTTGTAATATAACTTTTGGCCAATCAAACAATTTAATTCCATTTTTACACGCTTGCAGGGAATATTATCTTGTCCCAATGTTTGAAATGCTTTTAGGGATCATCTCCGACCTTAAAAAGTATATATATTCTAAATCAGGACAAGGTGATGAAAATACTGCATGTCCGTCTGAACTGCTTTGCAGGCAGATCAAGTTGGAACATTTTTCTGGCAGATCAAGTTGACGTATTTTTTTTTGTTTTAATTGACTAAAAATAAATAAAAAGCAAAAATTGTCGCTTTGACATTTTGAAGGATTCGAACCGTCGCACTATGGGGCATTTGACCACTTTTTGTGGCATTAATTAATAACTTAAAAAGTAACCAACATTTTTAAATTCTGTTTTTGGAATTAAGTTTATGATAACACAGGCCGACAATTTCCAACTTTTTTTTTCCTCCACGCATAATTTTACCTGCTCCATAATCTTTAGGCTCCCCTGAACCAAAGTCCAGAACAAACATAGGTTCTATCACCCACCGTTTCCGCGGTACACCTAAGAGAAGAAATTGATCAAATTTTACCATATATTGAATTATGTAGGCCGTGTAATGGCTATGACCATCATTGTTTCTAGTACATACAAAAATGGTGTGGTCCCACCATTTTTGTTCGCTGGATAACTTCTAAAAGAATATTTTCCACCTATTGTTCTTGGTCTTCGTTTTCCAACGCTATATTCCACGAATGTCCGATTAAGTCATTATAATTCTTCATCCTCTACATCAGCCTTGCTGTCAAATTCACAAGATAATAATTGAATTACCTCTGTTGGGAGATTTTGCCTTGGAGAGGCAAACCTCTGTTGGAGAGGTTAGGACCTAAAAAGTTAAATTTCAGGGAAAGTGCGCAAAAGTGCACTTTTATTTTAACTGAGTAGAAGAAGAATACAATGCTCTACAACATGTAACAAATTCTAGAGGTGCAAAGTGCTGCAATCACTTTGTTCCTCTATTTAAAAATTACATTTCACTAATGTTTCGATCAATGAATATTGTCCCAAATCTTATCTAAGATCCTTTTTGAAATAGTCCTAAAAAAAGGATCTACAAAAAGGATCTATAAAAAAAGGAAAAACATCCTAAGTTTGAAATAGTTTTTAACGTACAAGGTGATAGTTCCAATTTAAAATTTAATTTTCGTTGGAAAATTTCCCAAAATTGCAGAAATTTGCAAAATAGTTCCCAAAACATGCAGATAGTCCCAAATTTCATCAATGTTATAAATATTAAGCTGAAAAAGTAATAACATGTTATGGATATATTTGGAGACCTTTTAAAGAAGCAAAGAAACGTTAAATCGAGCGGCATATTTTTATTTTTTTATAGAGCACGTGACAGTATGTTATGTTGGTCTCGGTTTTAAAAATTAAAAATATGATGCATTTTTTACTTTCGCAGAATATTTATACAATTTTCATAGGATCAGATATTAAATTTTTACAGACAGATATAAGAATTATAAGAAAAATAAAAAACTTAGGATAATCTTTGTAATTAGGTTAAAAAAAAAATTAGAATCAAATATCTTGCTTTTCCTGAATTATTAAATATAGTAAGGATTAAGTATAAGACATAATTGATGTATGTATATAATAAAGGCTATTAATAATTTTGTAAGAATTTTTTTTTAAAGAAACTTGATTTTGACATTTTAAAAATAAAATGTTTTCTAAATATTTTAGATTTTAAAATTATGTTTTTATCAAAATATCAGCTGTTGAACGCTTTTCCTTCTTCGTCGCTAAGAAATTAAATACACATATATATATCATATAAAAAAACCTCTTGACGAGGTAAAGTACCGGTGACGAACCTGCATGCGAAACCCAAAATATCTGATATCAATTTTAGTGACGAAAATATGTTCGAAAATATATTCTTGTTCGGCACGTGACTGATTTTTTTTTGTTTTTCTTGCACGTGCATATAGCATATTTTCGTCACATTAAAAAGCTTTCCAAAGACGTAAAGAATTTTTCAATAGCTTCAGTGGCTCTGAAGTTATACGTATTTTTAATTTACAAAGGTTTTTGGAATTTGGTTAGTTTAAAAATTTTAATTAAAAATTTGCCCAAAAATGTATTTAAAATCCAAAATTGTTTCGTAGTTGTGGGAAACCAAATTATTTTAACAAATTAACAGATGAGAGGCCTATCCTTATGAGAGTTCCACTATATAATAAATTATTAAAAAACAAGAAAGGAAAGCTAACTTCGGGCGGAGTCGAAGTTGATATACCCTTGCAGTGCAGTCGCAGTCCGCTAGGTGGCGCCACGCATCTTATATTATTAGATATATAGCGGATCTTATATAGTCGGCCGATCCTTATGAAATTTGGCATATCGAATTATTTTGCCCAAAAAGTAATATGTACCAAGTCCCATCTTTCTAACTTAAAAAACACCAAAGTTATGCCAATTCCGATCGTTCTATGACAGCTATAGGATATAGTCGGCCGATTCTTATGAAATTTTGTACATAAGATATTTTGGTCAAACATAACATGGAAAGTCCCAACCCTCTAACTTAAAAAACACCAAAGTTATGGCATTTCCAATCAATCAGTTATATGGCAGCTATAGGATATAGTCGACCGATCCCGGCCGTTCCGACTTATATACCTGCAAGGAAAAAAAGGATGTGTCCAAAGTTTCAACTCGATAGCTCCAAAACTGAGAGACTAGATTGCGTAGAAACCGACAGACAGACAGACAGACGGACAGACGGACATGCTCATATCGACTCAGGAGGTGATCCTGATCAAGAATATATATACTTTATAGGGTCGGAGATGTCTCCTTCACTGCGTTGCACACTTTTGACCAAAATTATAATACCCTCTGCAAGGGTATAAAAAACAAGAAAGGAAAGCTAACTTCAAGCGAAGCCGAAGTTGATAGACCCTTGCAGTTAAGCAGAAGCTTATGTTATTATTATATATATCGGATCCTATATAGTTGTCCGATCCTTATGAGAATTTCACCATCAACAAAATTTCTAATAAAAATATTGGAAACAGCCCCAAGCATCTTTAAAAATAGAAAGGTTGTGCCATTTCCGATCGTTCAGTTATATGGCAAGTATAGGATATAGTTGGCCGATTCTTATGAAACATAGGATTAGATTGCCCAAAACGGAAATCATAGATAGTCCCATCATTCTAGCTTCAAAAACAACAAAGTTAAGCCAATTATCCTAATAAAATTTTGCAAATCGGATACGATTTCCCAAAATGCTACAGATTGCATTACAGACTAAGTCTAATCCATCTAACTTACAAAAGAAAAAAAAGTTATGGCATATCCGATCAATCATATAATAAACATGTATTATGTATATCTAAAATAAATGCGCAAAGATAAAAAATTAAAAAAAACTGGAAATTTCGTTTTTCCAGTTTTTCTAGTTAAACCAATTGTTGAATGTAACAATTTATTTTGGGTGTGCGATATAAAATAATAAATATTAGAAAAGTATTGGCGGAGTTGGTTTGCCTGGTTTTTATTTTTTTTAGCTTTTAATCCATGATTTGGCCCAAAACGGTGGTGGCTGCATTTATTTATATGCATTATATGCTCAGTGGGGGCATATGCATATAAAGCGTTCTACTCATAAAATTTTGCATTCTTCTCATTAAGACACGAGACACTGAAACATAAAGCAGAATTACATCAAAATTTGCCATCAAGCAACAAAGTTAGAGATTAGCCGAGTGGAGGGCGTTGTGGTTTCTAACACGGGAGGGCCTGAGTTCTAATTTTAGCTGGGTCCTTTTTTATGTTTTATTTTTGAATCCGTTTTTATACCCTTGCAGAGGGTATTATAATTTTGGTCAAAAGTGTGCAACGCAGTGAAGGAGACATCTCCGACCCTATAAAGTATATATATTCTTGATCAGGATCACCTCCTGAGTCGATATGAGCATGTCCGTCTGTCCGTCTGTCCGTTTCTACGCAAACTAGTCTCTCAGTTTTAGAGCTATCGAGTTGAAACTTTGCACACATCCTTCTTTTTCTTGCAGGTAGTACATAAGTCGGAACGGCCGGGATCGGTCGACTATATCCTATAGCTGCCATATAACTGATTGATCGGAAATGCCATAACTTCGTTGTTTTTTAAGATAGAGTTAAGTTTTTTTAGGTTGGGACTTTCTACACATGTTATATTTGACCAACATATCTTATGTACAAAATTTCATAAGGATCGGCCAACTATATCCTATAGCTGTCATACAACGATCGGAATTGGCATAACTTTGGTGTTTTTTAAGTTAGAAAGATGGGACTTGGTACAGATTACTATTTTGGCAAAATAAATCGATTTGCCAAATTTCATAAGGATCGGCCGACTATATACGATTTTCTATATATGTAATAATATAAGATGCGTGGCGCCACCTAGCGGACTGCGACTGAACTGCAAGGGTATATCAACTTCGGCTCCGCTCGAAGTTAGCTTTCCTTTCTTGTTTATTTGAATTTTATTTTTGAAATATTTGAAAATATCTTATGTACAAACTTTCATAAGGATGGGCCGACTATATCCTATAGCTGTCATAGAACGATCGGAATTGGCATAACTTTGGTGTTTTTTAAGTTAGAAAGATGGGACTTGGTACAGATTCCATTTTGGGCAAAATAATCTTATTGGCCAAATTTCATAGGGCTTGGCCAACTATATCCAATAGCCGCCATATAACTGAACGATCGGAAATGGCACAACTGCGAGGGTATATCAACTTCGGCTTCGCCCGAAGTTAGCTTTCTTTTCTTGTTTTTCTTTGGGACCTCAAGATTGGTACCTCAACCGACGCGTCCGACATTTCTTTCAGAAGTTATTCAAGAAATTAGATTTTTACAGCTTTTTCAAAAAGTTGTAGAACAATAATTGCTCATATCATATGAGTCATATGACATTAACAAAAATCTCCAATTTTATTCAGTATTGCAAAGAAAAAAATATAGACTGGCTTCATTTTAAAAAAACTGTAAAAATCGAATTTCTTGAATAACTTCTGAAAGAAATGTCGGACCAGGTCGGTTGAAGTACCAATCTTCTGAGTCTTCTCATTAAGACATGAGACACTGAAACACAAAGCAGAATTACATCAAAAGTTGCCATCAAGCAACAAAGTTCGAGGTTAGCCTAGTGGAGAGCGTCGTGGTTCCTAACACGGAGGGCCCGGGTTCGAGTCCAAGTTGAGTCAATAATGTTTACGTTTTACTTTTTAAGCCCTTTTTTATTTGGATTTTATTTTTAAATAAATAAACTAAAATCTGAAAATATATACTCCATTTTTTTAGGGTATTGACCAAATATATGCAGACTACAAAAAGCGAAGTTGCCAATCAAATACACACACATGTATAAGTAAATGCAAGCTTCACAGGAGGCTGTACAAAATGGGTAGCTGCACTTAGAGGACTATATCTTGAGTTAACGGGTTTTGCCAGATATGAGCGATATATCAAAAGTTGCGTCATCTCAAAAGCTATCTCCACGTGCAATATAAAAAGGATTAGTCGACCAAATTTTGAAAAATAATTTTTTTTCTTTAAAAAAAAGTTTATTTTTAGTTTATTTTTTTTTGTGTACTATATAGACGTTTGGTCTCAAAGAAAGTGAAATTGATATTTAAAAAACCATTTCAACGGTGTAAAGCTCTTTTTAAGATATTTCTTAATTATAAAGTTATGAATTTTTTCATTAACAACGTTTTTTTAATTTTTTGACGTAAGCTTAGAGCAAAAAGCTTATTTCAAAAAGTTGTAGAACAATAGTTGCTCATATGATAGTAATAAACATTTTCCAATTTTTTTCAGGATTTTTAAGAAAAAAATAGTGCAAACAGACAAACCGACAAACCGACAACTGGCTTCATTTTGAAGAAGAAGAAAAAATCGAATTTTTCGAATAACTTCTGAATGAAATGTCGGATCGTGTCGATTGAGGTACCAATCGACGCGTATTTAGCTCTAGAATGCGAATATATAAATATTTATATTCTATCTGGGGACTAAAATGTGTCCACCATCCACTTTAGTGATAAAAATTTTTTTACTTTCACCCTAATTTCTCCCAAACCAAATAACTTTTGGAATATGTTTCGACAAAAATTATCTAATTGAAACAATACCTTTCGATTGGTATATCATTCATTTAGATCGGTTGCCTACAGAAAATTTTTAATTCTTCGGCTATATATAGAGTTTCCTCGCGCACGCCTAGGCATGCAGGTCGTCACCTCGTGGACTTCCGTCCACAGTGATATATATATTATTACCAATTTTAATTAGCATTAATCATACTAATTATTCTATTGGGAATACTCTTCACTAAGTGATTAGCTATTTTCGGGTGGAATCTAGTCCCTCTCAGCTTCGAGGGACTTATCTTAAAATCTTAAAAAGATTTACAAATTTTTAAGGGTTTTCCCAGTTAAAACGCTCTGTGAAAAAAAAAAAATGGGTTGGGACGCATCTAAACCGCATTAAAGACATTTTTCCCACTTTTGAACTTTTTTCACACGGTTGAGAATGTTGTTTTAAATGATGAAACTTTATGGTGACTATTTGAAAACGAACGCAATCTTTTCTTTTTAAACAGCAAATTTTTTTTTAATTTGAACAACGGTTTTTTGACAAAAATAAAATAAAGGGGGCAGGATGGTTTCCGAGGCTGGCTAAAAAAAGATTTTTGCGATCCTTATGAAATTTGGCATATCGAATTATATTGCCAAAAGAGGAATCCATTGAAACTTCCATCCTTCTAACTTGAAAAACAACGAAGTTATAGCATTTCCGATCAATCAGTTATATGGCAGCTATAGGATATAGTTGGCCGATCCTTAAAAATTCGACAAATCAGATTGTTCTTGTTTTTCCCAAAATAGAATCTGTACCAAATCCCATCTTTCTTACTTAAAAAACACCAAAGTTTTGCCAATTTCGATCGTTCTACGACAGCTATAGGATATAGTCGGCAGATCCCTATGAAATTTTGTACATAAGATATTTTGGTCAAATATAACATGTGCAGAAACTCCTAACCCTCTAACTTAAAAAACACCAAAGTTATGGCATTTCCGATCAATCAGTTATATAGCAGCAATAGGATATAGTTGACCGATCTTGGCCGTTCCGACTTTTATACTGCCTGCAAATTAAAGAAGGGTATGTGCAAAGTTTCAACTCGATAGCTTTAAAACTGAGAGACTAGTTTGCGTAGAAACAGACAGACAGACAGACGGACATGCTCATATCGACTCAGGCTCGACTATATATACTTTATAGGGTCGGAGATATCTCCTTCACTGCGTTGCACACTTTTGACCAAAATTATAATACCCTTATAATACCCTAATAAATGGTAAAATAAAAAATAATAAAAATAAATTTTTTAAATAAATGCGATTGTTAATCCGCAAGTATTTAATGTATAAAAGATGTGTGACAAATTTTATTTAGATCGGAGCATTACTTTTTGAGTTACGTGACGCACCGACTTGAAAAAGTTGTTTTAAGAAAAACGCGTCTAAAGTTACAACAGCAATTGAAGTTATATAGATAGAAAGTAACTAGAAAATCGGTATCTCAGCGAGTTTTAGTCCGATCGGCATGAAACTTTCACAGGATATTCCTGATTCTATTATATACAAAAATTTTTATACCCTTGCAGAGGGTATTATAATTTTGGTCAAAAGTGTGCAACGCAGTGAAGGAGACATCTCCGACCCTATAAAGTATATATATTCTTGATCAGGATCACCTCCTGAGTCGATATGAGCATGTCCGTCTGTCTGTTTCTACGCAAACTAGTCTCTCAGTTTTTGAGCTATCGAGTTGAAACTTTGCACACATCCTTCTATCCTTTGCAGGCAGTATATAAGTCGGAAGGGCCGGGATCGGTCGACTATATCCTATAGCTGCCATATAACTGATTGATCGGAAATGCCATAACTTTGGTGTTTTTTAAGTTAGAGGGTTGGGACTTATCTAATAATATAAGATACGTGGCGCCACCTAGCGGACTGCGACTGAGCTGCAAGGGTATATCAACTTCGGCTCCGCCCGAAGTTAGCTTTCCTTTCTTGTTTAAGTCTCAAACTATCCTGCCCTTGTTAGCGATAACAAAAATTAATTTCGACCTGAACAATGGGCCGAAATTATTGTCAAATAGAAGCTGCGATACAGTTAAAAAGATAAAACTCGACTTATAGCTATGAATTCCCAGTGAAGGGACTCCACTGTTTACCTTCTGTCTTATATTTAAATATGAAATAAAGTGTATTACAAATTTTAAAACATTACTGTGCCAGAGAAAAAAATCTAAAAAGTGTAAAGCAGGTTATTTGATTAGTTATATCTTGTTTATAAACAATAAAATGTTTCTTTTTGTCTCTTTACAAAACATTGTTTAGACAGGTCTATTGTAAGTTGAGAAAGTTTATAAATTTAAAAACTGTACTTAAAAAAAATTTTGTGAACTTACAGAACTCGATTGCTTGAAAACTGACTTATCACCTTTATCATACAATAAAACAAAAATCCACTGAACATTGTTCCCTAAAAATAATACCTTAAAGAAATGGAAATTTTGTTCTAATTTAAATAAAAATTTATTTTCCAATCTCACTTTTTGTTCAAAATAAAATGTAAATAATTGTATATTGCTGTTATAATTGTATAGTAGCTTACCTACTATAACCCAAAACCACTACATCTTTGAGTATCTTGAAGTTTTAATATCCGATCCTAAAATTGGCTAACAAAAATATTCAATTTCTATATGTGTAAAATTTACATGTGTAAAATTTAACCTTACCAAATAATTAAATATAAATATAAACAAAAAGTATTTACACACTTAATGGAAGTTCGAAACAAGATAGATGTTAACAACACTGAAGATAGCAACACTGTTTTAAAAATGGCAGTAGTTCATCATCCTACTTGGCTACAAGCCGCTTGTGAGAAGTCACAAGGCCTTAAAATCATAACTGTTAACCGTTTTTTTGCTAACGCTCTGTTCGCGAGAGCAACCGAAAAAAGCTTGCCGTTTCGGATTCTCTCTGAGCAGTAGACTTTGTTTCGTTTTGATTCGGTGTTTTGTTGAACTAATTACGATGAGCCAATCATGAAATCCTCGTTTACCGAGCATCGCTCAATGAGAGATTTCAGTGACGCTCGCGGAGAGAGACTCAGTAAAAGACCGATTGACTGAAAAAGTCAGCGCAAAAAATCTTTTCAAAAATTTGTTTTCGTTTCGCTGCACAGTGGTACATGGTACATTCAATTTTCACGAAAAAACTTCTTACGTTTAAAATTTAAACGTGAATTTTTCCAATTTCAAACTAATATATTGATTACTTTAATTAAAAAACAAGAAAGGAAAGCTAACTTCGGGCGGAGCCGAAGTTTATAAACCCCTGCAGTTGAGCCGCAGTCCGCCATGTGGCGCCACGCATCTTATATTATTAGATACATAGCGGATCGTATATAGTCGGCCGATCCTTATGAAATTTGGCAAATCAGATTATTTTGTCCTAAATAGAATCTGTACCAAGTCCCATCTTTCTAACTTAAAAAACACGAAAGTTATGCTAATTCCGATCGTTGTATGACAGCTATAGGATATAGTCGGCCGATCCTTATGAAATTTTGTACATAGGATGTGTTGGTCTAATATAACATGTGTGGAAAGTCCTAACCCTCTATCTTAAAAAACAACGTTACAAGTTATGGCATTTCCGATCAATCAGTTATATGGCAGCTATAGGATATAGTCGACCGATCCCGGCCGATCCGACTTATGTACTACCTGCAAGGAAAAGAAGGATGTGTGCAAAGTTTCAACTCGATAGCTCTAAAACTGAGAGACTAGTTTGCGTAGAAACCGACAGACAGACGGACAGGCGGACATGCTTATATCGACTCAGGAGGTGATCCTGATCAAGAATATATATACTTTATAGGGTCGGAGATGTCTCCGTCACTGCGTTGCACACTTTTGACTAAAATTATAATACCCTCTGCAAGGGTATAATTAATAGTTTTTTTTTTAGTTTCGGTGAATTCTTCGCTGTCGCAGTCTTTAAATATTTCACTATGATTCGATGTCAAATGGCGTTTTAAATTTGTAGAGTGAAAACCTGCTAATTTAACTCCGCACACTTTGCACACCGATTTGTTGTCCATTTTGTTAAATATAAAAAATTGATGAATCACTGTTCACACGAGAGATTTGCAAAGCAAATTGACAGGTTGACCCCACGAAACTTCACATACACACATGCATGCACAAAAGACTTTTTGAATCGTCGAACGCAAGCAAACGGTCCTAAAATGAGCAGACCAAACGAAAACAGAAAAAAGTGTGCTTTGACTGAGCGCGAGCAAAATTTTTATACAAGCAACTCAATCGGTTGCTCTCACACTTTTTGCCCAAAGTCTCAGTGACAAACACTTATTTTGAGACCGCACGAATCGGTTTACAGTTATTTGCAAGCTATGCTTAAAATCCGATCAAAGTATGCATTGAAAGCTGTAAAAAGAAAATACCCCCTATGCAGGAAAATTATATTTGAAATTGTATTCAGTTTTATGTGAATATCAAATAGATTCCATAGACACAATCGCGTCAAGAAAAATGGTCAGAACGTTAATTTGTGATTAGGGGAAAATAAATCTTCTAGTTTCCGTAGATAAGTTTCTGAAATGTAGGTTTCTAAAATGTAAGTTTTGGGGAAAGAGCTCGGTTAAAACATGTGGAAATAGTAAAACCTTCTCCAGTTTAAACTTTGACAGCGTTTTAACTTTTTTCACAAAGTCGATTTACGAATAGGCGCAAAAATTCGACAGTATATACGGTACTAAAATATTATGTTTTTAGTATCCTGTTACATGTGGAAACAGATTTTTATTATAAAATCCGACGCATATAAGTTATAAGTTTAAAGCAAATAATTGCATAAAGCTGTGTATAATCACTAACCATACAACATATAGACTTCTCATTTCACACAACGAAAATGGACGCAAAAATTTCTTTCGACAGGCCTCCGGAGGCCCCAGACAGAATCTTACTCTCATTCTTACGCTCAAATTCTCTCTGAACGTTTTTGGTTGTTCAGTCGCAGAGAAGCTCATCATCAAGAAGGTTCTTTCGCGGTTAAACTGATCTTTATATGTATGAGCGCTCACACATTCACATACACGGTTTCATGTGTGCATTCGACTTTGTTTTGAAGCCAGCTAAAATTTTTGATTTTTGTAACTTTTTAGGCATGCAGGGAGAAGAAATTTTTGCGTCCATTTTCGTTGTATGAAATGAGAAGTCTAAACTGAGATAAGTTTATCTCGTCGCGAAAAACCGAAAGACAAAAGGGTGGCTGTAAAATTTAAATATAGCAACTACAAGAAATACGTGCACTCGGTTCAACTTTATAAATTCGATTATATTTCTATCAAAAAAACTTAACCCTAGCTTATCTATTGCGGCGGAGCGGGGTGAATTCACGAGAGAGCGCAAGTGAGCTTTTCTTGCGCTCCCGCTCCGCCCTATACTAACTTATACTAGACTTCAATAAAATTCAAACTGAATATTCTACATTAATTCTACACCGGCCCCGTTGAAGGCCTCCATCAGGCTGCAACTACTGGCAACCTCGCCAGCTTGTGGACTGCTCTCCTGAAGACTGCTCCTGCACTAGTCGCCGAGCGGCCCGCCTGTCAATAGGAAAGCCCGGGAGTCAACGCCTCGCCGTCGCTTGGGACCTGACTGAGGGCGCCTAGGACGGCCTCGACTCCAACGAGGGCGGTCTGCAGCTCCTCTGCGGTCAACTTCGCGCTGCCCACCGCTCGTAGGAGTAGGTGCTTTGCAGACTTCACACCTGCCTCCCATAGTCCGCCCATGTGCGGAGCCCGCGGCGGTATGAATGCAAATACGCATCCTTTTCTTGATGCATATTGCCGCAGCTCGTCCGCCTCGTCCTTGATTCGCTGCCGCAGTGCCGCGAAGTGGCGACTCGCTCCGACGAAGTTCGTCGCGTTGTCGCAGTGCACGATCTGCGGACATCCTCGGCGCCCAACGAACCTTTGGAAGGCCAATATCAGGCCAAGGAATCAGTTGAAAAATCGGAAACTACTTCTAAATATACTGCCTTGGACGCAAAACAAACAAAAAGGGCAATGTAAGACTTTTAGGGTGGTCTACCACGAATTTTCAACGTCGTTTCAATAGGGCCACAGAAATCCACGCCACATATGGAGAATGGGGCGGAGAGCTCGAACTCGATCTACGGGTAAATCTCCCATGATTTGAGTCATCAGATGAGGCTTGCATTTAAAACAGCGTATGCATGACCGCACTATCTGACTGCAGACTTCCTGTTCGTTTACTATCCAAACGCGCTGTCGCAAGAGACTCACCAGTGCTCGTGGACCCACATGAAAATTCGACTCGTGCAAGTATCGGACGTAGCTCTGAACAAATTGAGAGCGCTTCATCAACAATACTGGAAACTTGGAATCGTACGAAATAGAAGCATTAGCTAGTCGCCCCCCGACCCGCAACAACGAAAAGGTAAGCCCAGCCTGAGAGGTTTCATGGACAAACGGGCTTAACTTCTGTAGGCTTGGGCTAACAATAAGATTTTTTCGAATATTTTTAATTTCCACCTGATACTCGTGCTCTTGGACTATCTGGACAATTTTATTAAAAGCTTCTTCATATTCGACAGGTGAAGGTACATTATCAGAAGTAACTACTAATTTTTTACACTTCTTTATAAAGCGGACCAAGTAAACGAACACACGCAGCAGTTTTAAGTGAGAGGAAAATCCTTCTATCACTTCCAACAAATATGAGGTAGAGACCATTGCAGTCAGTCCGACTGCATTCTTCTTTGTTTCCATCTGCAAGATCTCTGGTGACGGATTTTCGACAGAGGTCCGCGAGAAGGTGAGCGGCACATACTTTCGACTTTGCAGTCAATAATGAGACTTTATTACCTTCTGCAGATTTGCAACGGATATATACGCAGGCTCCATAGGCTCTCATCGATGCGTCAGAGAAGGCATGAATTTCAATTGGTGACATTGGCTCACTCATCACAAATCTCGGTATTGAGAAAGTTTCTAACTGTGACAAGGCAAGCTGAATTTTGTTCCCACGGTTTCCAAGTGCAGTGGAATCGACTCATCCCAATCTAGCTTATTAAGCCAAAGTTCCTGCAACAGGATCTTTCCTTTGATAAGGATCGGGCTTAATAAGCCAAGGGGGTCGAAAAGCTTTGATGACACCGAAAGAATATTCCGCTTAGTCGCCCTTTGACCCATGACTGACATATCAATTTCGAATTTAAACTCGTCATCTTTAGGAACCCAAACAATTCCTAGTGTTTTTGTCAGCTCTGAGTCCGAAAGTGTTATTGGCTTAACCGTGCTCTCGGATGCAGTAACTTCAGGCGAGTTTGAAAACCACTTACTCAATTCAAACCCAGCGTTTTGAAGAACCTGAGTTACTTCAGACTTAATTGTCTTTAGCTCCTCCACGCAACCCGTTAACATGTCGTCGACGTAAAAGTCAGACCCAATAACTTTAGCAGCTCGAGGGAATGTATTTTTCGCGGATTCACTCAACCTCTTCAAACACCTTATGGCCAGGAATGGGGCTGGTGCAGTGCCATAAGAAACGGTGTTGAGCTTGCACAATTTTAAGGACTCAGACGGGTCTTTTCTCCACACTATCAACTGGTATCGTCGATCTGCTTCATTTACCATCACTTGACGATACATCTTTTTTATGTCGGCTACCAGAGCGAATTTGTTTAGCCGAAATCTAAGAAGAGTTGAGTAAAGCTCTTCCTGAATTGTTGGACCCACCATCAACAACTCGTTTAAACACTTCTGTGTGGATGTCTTGCAGGACGCATCGAAAACGACTCGAAGTTTGGTCGTTGTACTTTGCGGCCGCAAGACACACTGGTGGGGTATGACGTAGTGTGGAGAAGCAAGAACGTCATTGCTTGCAGGGGACTTATGGCATAGAGATTCGTATTCTTCCATAAAATCCAAATACATTTTCTTTAAGTTCGGATCTCGAGATAATCTTCTCTCGAGCGACAGAAATTGGCGTTTGGCTATCTCGAATGAATTGCCCAAAACGCTTGGATCCGACTTAAATGGAAGTTTAACTTCGAATCGACCTGAAGGCAGTATTCTTGTAGTCTTCCGATAATTTTTCTCACATAGCTCTTGTTCTGGCGACAACATCTTTTTAGAAGATGGAACTTCTTCCAACGACCAGAATTTTTTCAAGTTTTTGTCTATTGACTCTAATATTTCTTCTTGGCATTTCAGACTAGAGACCGGCTGTTGAGGAGTTGAGGAATTTGCCAGATGTTTTCCCGATACTATCCACCCAAGGAGAGTTTTTTGAAGAATGGGATGGTTCGGATCTTGCTTTATTTGGCCAACGGACAACAGTTCGAAAAATGACTCAGATCCAATTAGCATATCTATCCGCTGAGGTTTGTAAAAATATGGGTCTGCTAATGGCAAGTTGTTTGGTAGGGTCCAATCTTTCACGTTGAATGACTGCTCAGGGTGATAGCCTGAAATTGTTTTCAAAACCCAAAAGTCGAACGGAAACTCACTATTGACTCTCGACTTCACCACGGTGTGTATCTTTTTCTTGACTTGTGAATTAGTTTGTCCAATTCTTGGCAAGTTGATGCACGATTCCTCCCTACGGATCTGTAAGCGTTGAGCAAGATCTTCTGTAATAAAATTCATTTGTGACCCTGAGTCAAGAAATGCTCGGGCCAATATGTGCTCACCATTTTTTGTTTGAACGCTTACGATCGACGTTGCTAACAAAAGCCTTTCTACAGACGACGCATGCAAAGCATGTGAAGTAGAAGGGCTATCATTCGTTAACGCTGGAGGAGGATTTTGTGTGGGTGGTGGTAATGCTAAGTTATTTTCGGTCACTGTAAATCGGTGCAGAAGTTTATGGTGCGATCTTGAACAGATTTGACACCTGGTCGATTTACAATTCGCTACCGTGTGACCTTTTCTCAGACAATTCAAACATAGGGAGGCTGACTTAACAAACTCAAACCTTTGCATTACAGCAAGGCGAGCGAACGGACTGCACTGGGCCAAAAAATGGTTGTTAGCGTTACAATAACTGCAAGCTGGTTTGGCGTTGGTAGAAGAACAAGCCAACGAAGTTCTATTCAGTTGCTTGCTGAACCCAGTTCTTTCTTGTTTTGGTTTGCCAGTTTCTTCAGCGGACAGATGCTGGTATCTACTATTTAGTATTTTTTCGAAATCGGACCACAGCGGCAATTCCTCATAATCCAGTGACTCTTCCCATTTTTGCTTGGTCACTGGATCCACTCTACTCAAAACTAAATGAATAATCATTGAGTTTGCAATTTTAGTATCATCTCCTAAGGATAATAGTGATCCATAAATTGATGACACAGTGTCGATGAGACCCCTCAACGACGACGCAGACGGCTGTGAAATTTTCGGAAGGCTGAACAGTTGACGTATTTAGTTTGCAAAGATGAGACATTCGTTATCATAAACTCTTTTTAGACTAGCGATAGCTTTGGCGTAATTACTCTCGGAGACCTGGAGTGCCTTGACAGTTCCTAAGGCTTCACCAGAGAGGCAAGAAATTAAATGATTAAATTTCTCGATAACTGGAATGTTCACATCTTTGTCAACTAATGTCTCGAAAAGACTTATAAAATTTTTGAAATCCGAATCATTTCCACTGAATTTTGGCAATGCTAAACTAGGAAGTCGAGCTCGAGTTGGGGCTGCAGAACTTGCAGTAGCTGAACGGGAGTTTTCAGCTGAATTCAAGGCATCACATAAGGACATAATTCTTACCTAGGTAGTTATTTCTAATTCTTCCAACTCGGCTCCGAAATCATCCAATTCATCTATTTGCTCGATCTGGTCTTGTAACTCATTTGCTTTAGAAATTGCCTCATCTCAAACCTGAAGCCTGCATTCTAGCTCGGTTTTGTTAAGAGGAAGTGATCCATCTTCCAAACGTTCCTCCAACCGGCGAATGCTTTTAACTTTGACATTTAATCTTTTTTTTAAGTCAATAAGAGTCGTGGAATTAAGTTTTTGTTTAGAACTTTCCATTATAAATAATTTATTTTTTCAATACAAAAACGAAAACAATGCAAATTTAAGATTTAATATTTTATTTAAATTTTGTTAAATAAATTTTATTAAAGATTTTTCTTGTTGTTGAATTAAATTAAATAGATTTTAATTTGATGTCAAGAAAATGCGAAAACGAAATAATTAATTAATCTTATTTAAATATAATAAATAATTTATTAAATTTAACCAAAAACAAGAAAGGAAAGCTAACTTCGGGCGGAGCTTAAGTTTATATACCCTTGCAGTTGAGTCGCAGTCCGCTAGGTGGCGCCACGCATCTTATATTATTAGATATATAGCGGATAGCATACCAAAGTTATGCCAATTTCGATCGTTCTATGACAGCTATAGGATATAGTCGGCCGATCCTTATGAAATTTTGCACACAAATATATTTTGGTCAAATATAACATGTGTGGAAAGTCTCAACTCTCTAACTTAAAAAACACCAAAGTTATGGCATTTCCGATCAATCAGTTATATGGCAGCTATAGGATATAGTTGACCGATCCCGGCCGTTCCGACTTATATACTACCTGCAAAGGAAATATGTGTGCAAAGTTTCAACTCGATAGCTCCAAAACTGAGAGACTAGTTTGCGTAGAAACCGACAGACAGACGGACAGACAGACAGACGGACAGACGGACATGATTATATCGACTCAGGAGGTGATCCTGATCAAGAATATATATACTTTATAGGGTCGGAGATTGTTCACTGCGTTGCACACTTTTGACCAAAATTATAATACCCTTTGCAAGGGTATAAAAAAATCTAAATTGATTAATTAATTGATAAACGAATTATTTGATAGTCGAGGCACAGATTATCAAAAAAAAAATAGTTGGTCGCCAATGACACCGAAACCAATATGCACAACCAAATTGTAGGAGAGCGCGTCACTTGGCGTTCCGTTAAACTATACGCGCCAAAAAGTGCATATACATACGGTGGTTTAACGGTGGGAAACGAAAACGAGAATATTATCGCTTCATCTATTTGTATGTATGTATACCAAATATATATGCACCTTTATTTTATCTGTAATAAATAAAATAATTTTTGGCTGCACTTTAGTATTTATTTGGAAGATTTGTACAATCGAGAACGAGGGGTAGGGGGCGACAGTGATTGCTAATAATATATATACATTCTGGTTTGTTTTGTCCACAGGCAGTACATGTAGGTTAGCACATATATTTATAATTCAATTTTTAGAACTTTTATATATGTTGTTATTTATTTTTGCTCTACTATTTTTTCTACGTACGTATGCGCCAAGAATTGAAAGGAGGGAGCAATATTCCAGCACAAGATGGATTTTAATTTGTCTTATCTCAACTTTCAATTTTTTGCACAAATACCTGGGACAAAACAAATTCCTTGGCTAAGATGTTTGAGGTGGCTAACTGTTGTTTAACTGCATGGGTGGCGAGAATACTTCCGGTGCCCAAACAAAAGGTCTAATATAAATTCATTTTAGTTAACGTTATAATTCAGGAAAATCTCTTATAAAATAAATTAACATAAGGAGATTTGCATTAACCATAAAAAGATATTTTCGATGGTAATTAATATTAATATGCTGGTATTTAGAACAATTCAATAGTAAAGATAATAATAATTAAAGATAATTAAAGATAATTAAAGATAATAATTCAGGTTTGGGGCTTAAAAGTAAATTTTTTTTTAAATGGGATTGCTTTGAAATAATAATTCAAGACTTTTCAGAAAATGATATAAAAATTGATAATTATGGATTTTTAGGTTTTCCCTTTTTTTTTCTTTTTCATTTGGTAAACTATATGTTTTGAAAATTGAAATTTTGATTTTGAATTTTGAAGTTTGAAGGGTATTTGAAATTGCTGGATTTTTGTCCCCTCTCGCGGGGATATTTAATAATGTAGTTACGTGTTATTTGTAATTTTTTTATATAACAAAAATACATAAAAAAATCCAAGACTCCACAGGCAGAGGGGTTGATGTTGCCGGAGGAATTTCGGCGACGGGTCGTTAGAATAATCCCTGAAGCTTGGTGGTGATGCTGGTGCTTATGATGGATGGATGCCGGGGTTGGGCCAGGTGGTGCCTCCAAATCCACGGGCATCGAGGGTCATCCAGCAACAAAAATCCGCTAAACGGGAAAATAAACACTAAGCCAATGCGGGGAATGGTATGGAGCTTAATATTTTCTCACCTCTATTCTTATAAAAATCACACACTAATTTTCTTCTCCACGAGGTTGGGTCACTGGTTTAATAATTTTTATGCACAGATGCACAGGTCTGCCCGTAGCGAGATTCAGAATAAAAGTGAAATCAGGTGGCAGACAGGAAATGCATCTTTTGGTTGTCACTTTTTGACAGGTGCCTACGTGGGTGGGTGAATTCCCAAAAAGGGGAGCAGCTGTGGTGGGGGGTGAATGTGAATTGGGGTCAGCTGAGCCTATCGATATTTTTAATTAGCTGCATTGGGTTCAAGGGGTAAATTAGACCTTTTTTTTTTTGTTTACTATTTTTGTTTTCAATTTTTTTTTTTTTTTAATTTTCAAATTACTTTTATTTATTTTTTTTTTGTTTTGGTTTTGATCCAACGAGCGACCCCCACATCACAGGTTTTATTTTGGTAGTCATGCCTAAATAAAAGCTGAAAAAGGTCGGCGAGTTGGAATTAGGCCTTCCAGATATCCTTAGCATGAAAATTGCCTAGCTCCTTCCCCTTAAGGTCTTCCAATCTATAAATGGCAGAGCCAACTTTCTGTTTTATCCTGGCTTTGATGCCGATTGGCCCCAATTTAACATTAAAATTCGATGCCAAATTACTAAGCTGAAAATTTCGTTTAATAATATCTTCCCCTACTTCAAAAGATTTTGGTCTTACTCTCAGATCGTACGTCCTTCTATTTTTCGAGAATGCCCTTTTAAGTATTTCTCAATATCAGCACGAATGTTTGTAAATTCGTCTTCTCTTTCTATCTAACTTCCTAAGCAACGTGTAATCCTTTCCATGCGTTATCATGTACTGACCAAACACAATACGGTAAGGATCAGCTCCGACTGATTGATGTATGGAGTTTCTCAACGCGCAGTTTATACTGGGCAGAATGATATCCCACTCTCTCTGATTATGAAGTACATAGGTTCGGAGCATTAATGGAGCGATTAACTCGTTCGGCGGCATTAGCTTGAGGGGCGTACGACGCAGTGCAGATATGCTTAATACCATACTTAGTAAAAAATGCTGCAAACTCATGACTTTTAAATTGCGATCCATTGTCACTTACAATGGATTCGGGAACTCCAAAACACGCAAAGATCTCATCCCTTAAGAAGTCGATAATGATCTGGGATGAAAACTTCCGAACAGGCTTTAGAAAAGTAAACTTGGAGAAGTGATCTAAAATGATGAAAATACCTATATTGCCTTTTTTCGATCGTGGAAAAGGCCCTATAAAATCAATATACAATCTTTGAAAAGGTCGTTCGATGATGATCTGGCTTCCCATAGGTGGTCTTTGGCTATGATTTGGATACTTTGACGTCCTACACAATTCACATTTTGCAATATATTGCCGAATGTTTGAAGCCATTCCTGGCCAAAAAAAATTTCGTCGGATACGTTCCAAACATTTTTCTACGCCCCCATGTGCCGAAGAAGGCTGATCATGGCTAGAGCGGATAACATCCTCTCGCAGGGCGGTTGGAACGTACAATTTCCATACCTCATCTCTATTTCCAGTTGTGGAAAAGCAATTTCGATGGTAAAGGAAATTGTCGATAACCTGGAAATCGGGTAATCCGGCTTCGATAAACTTGTCTGTTAGTGCCGTGTATTCTTCGGATTGAAAGGCACTTGACGTTAAATCAATTGTTGGTGAAAGCTCTAACTCAATAGCATTTACCGCATCCGGTTCTTCGAAAGAACGAGAAAGCGCATCGGGAACTATATTCTGCGATCCCTTTCGATGTTGAATTGAAAAGGTGTATCGTTGTAATCTGAGTGCCCATCGGGCCAATCTACCACTAAGATCGGTCTGTTTCATTAACCACCGTAAACTGGCCGTAAACACCGTAAGCTCCATGAAAAGATGCGTCATATTAGACAATGAAAGGCTTTTCATAGTTGGGGTGCATTAATAGAGGTGCTGAACATAGTCTCTCTTTTATTTCTTCAAATGCGGATTGAGCTTGCTCATTCCATTCGAACGCCTTCTTTCCTAAGAGCTCCGTTAGTGGAAATATTACGGTGGAGTATTGGGATAAGAACCGCTGGTACCAACCAGTCATTCCCAAAAACCGCCTTAGCTGTTTCTGAGTACTGGGAACGGGAGATTCGGCTACTGCTCTAACCTTCTCAGAGTTGGTTTGCAACGTTCCTTCTCCTACTATAAAACCCAAGTACTGTACTTGTTTCAAGCCAAATTGACTTTTCGCGACATTTATGGTCAACCCCGCCTTTCGAAGTTGGACAGCTACTTCGGCTAAGTGTTTCAGATGATTCTCAAATGTTGAAGATAGATGTTGAAGATGTTGAAGAACTAATAAGTCGTCAAGGAAACCAGAACATGAGATTTCATATTATATGGAATCACCATATCCATTAGTCGACAAAGAATCTGCGGCGCATTGGACAATCCAAATGGCATACGTTTGAATTGATACAACGGTCGACTGGGGACTGTGAACGCTGTTTTCGCCCTTGATTGAGAATCTAACTCGATTTGCCAAAAGGCATCTTTGATATCAATTTTCGAAATACAGTGCACGGGTGGCAATCGACTCAACAACCCTTCTAATATAGGCATCGGATAAGCATCTTTTATGGTGACTGAATTTAGTTTCCTTGCGTCTAGACAGAATCGAACCTTGTTTGGTTTTACTAACAGCGTTACTGGTGATGACCACGCTGATGAAGGTGCTTCTTCAATTACATCTTGTGCGATCATTCTATCAATTTCTTCACATAATAGTTTTTCCCTGGCAGGGGATAAAGGATAAAATCTCTGTTTGATAGTTTTGGGCTCCCCTGTGTCGATAGAATGTTCTACCAGAGAAGTTTTCCCTAACCCGTCTACCTCAAAGGACGGAAAAGAATTTATTACCGATTTTAAACGACGCTTCTCCGAAGGAGAAAGATGAATTTGGTCTTTTTCCGTTTCGCCTTCCGTTTGGTTTATCTCACTTATATTTCCCACTAAAGATAAGGAAATTCCGAATTTCTTCCAGAAATCCATGCCGCAAATAACATCCTGATTTATTGACGGTACTATTAGAAACTCTATGTTGTCATGCTTGGTGTTAAACGTCAATGATACGGTGATCACTTCAGCGATATTCTGCATTTGCCCATCGGCGGTTTTTACCATCCCCTTTCGGGACTTAAAATTATTTTTCTCCGACAGTATGCGTTTTGCTAAAGCACCACCTATTACACTTTTGTTGGCTCCGCTATCCAGCAGAGCTAAATATGGTTGACCTAATATTTGTATTTGTGAAAAGGGACGAATGTCGTTATGCTTGTGTAAGAGTGATGAAATTACGACTTTCTTTAGCTCCCGAACGTTTCTAAAATAATTTTGAATGCGCTCAGCGCTACGACTCTTGAGGCTGTTAAACTGTCCTTATTTTCACCGTCCGATAGTAGTTTGTCTAAACGTATATGATAGGGAGTAAATTTGATAGGGTTTACGTTAGGTTCGTCTTTATCGAGTTCTGATTTGATTGGTTCCGAGATTGAAAAGGATATTCGCTTAATGGTTTTGGCGAATATCCCGAGATCGGTTTCCCGACCCGGGATGACATTTCGAACAATTGGGCTTATAAGTGTTAATCGGCCCACACCCATAACAAAATATACGACGATTTTTTAAACAATCTCGATAACGATGTATTCGTCACAGTTTCGTGTATTCGCCTATTTCGTCACAGTTCCAACATTTGATTTTGTCCGTCGAACGAATGGCACAAACTTCATTTGATTCCTGGTCGCCATCAAAATCCTCCTCCGTCTGGTTAATGAATTGAATTTCGTTAAGCGAAGGTCGAGTATTTGTTCGCGGGACGGCTCTATTCCGAAATCCTTTGAAGAACTCTTCATGCCTGTGGCATTCAGTGCGCAACCCAGCCAAGGTTGGTGTTGGAACATGCAACAACTCGTGTTTCAATTCCGCCCTAAGATTATGTCGGACCTCTTCCGTTATTTCGGTGTCAGACAACGGATCTCTTAAAGCGTCCACGATCCCTAACATCGAATCTAGGAAGTCATCAAAGGTTTCGGTGTTTCCCTGCTTCCGACATCGTAGAGATTCTTTGATATCGCGATCTGATCGTTGATCTTGATATCTTTCCTTAAGTCGGTCACACAAACAAAACCAATTTTTGAGATCGGGAGACCGATGCACTCGCCAATAAAACTTCAATGCCGGACCCGTAAATAATAAGTTTGCAAATTGAAACAGCAAATCATAATTTCCATCTAGACACTGAGTGGTTAAAATATTCACTCGATATATAAAATCCTCGATAGGGATTTCCCCATTGGATCCGCTAAATTTGAGGTTCCAGTTTGAAATTAGTAATTTCAAATTACACTAGATACTCTATCTGGTCTGTCTACTGAGTGATTGCTTAAACGATTTCTTGACGGAACGTTTTCTCGGAAATTATCGCGAGGTGGGATACCCCTAGACACAAACCTGGGTACCTCATTATCCCATTCGAGTGGAACTTCGCCCCGTGATCCTCTACGACTTGGACCCAAATTTAAATTTGCCATTGTGGCACTAATTTGATTAGAGATTGACGCTGCCAAGCTCGACATCTGATTTTCTAAGGCCCCTGCTATTATTTTGTGTACCTGCTCTTCTGAGACTCCGTTGCCAGCCGAAGAACTTCGCGTATGGTTCGCCCTTTCGGGATTCTGCTTGGTATTCTGAGTTACCCTGGGAATGGTGGTGGCAATTCGATCATTAAGAGAGCCCTGCCTGGTCTGAGGCCGTGTACGCGGAATGGTGCCTGTACGCGGACTATTGCCAGTCGCTGGCACTACCTCGATCAACTGTCGGGCCTCACCTGCTTCAGGATTCCCTAATTCGCTTCTACTACATTCCCTTCTGCAGAGTGGACAAGTGGCGTTGGTTTCAAGCCAAGTTGTGAGACACCTCAAATTGAATTGATGCCTACATGTGGTTATAGTCCATTCTGCTTCCTCATTAGCTTAATTGCAAATGTTGCAAGTATGAGACTCCCTGGGCTGTGACAATGTAGGGATATTTTCAAGACTTCGTCTAACCGCCATGATATTGAATGATTATTACAATTGTTTAAATTTGCCTAATAATTTTAGTGGGGTAATGGATGTTTTGTTACGTAAAGAAATTATATATGTATGGGTACTGTTGATCGATAAAGGTGAATTATCAATTTTCGTTATCAAATTATTATTTATAAATTCGAATTGGGACTTATCCTTCAGAACTCTCGCCATTAGTTAAAAGCCTATTTTTTATATTTTATTCTTCTCTCAAGGAACCAAAATTATTTATTTAATTTCAAATGTCTTATTTGGAGAGGGAAAAGCTCCGTTCGTCCAAAGCTTGTACCATCTCAATCCAAAAATGACCAAAAGATTCTAATAAAATTTTAATGAATTTCTTCCTTGAAGCGTAATCGGCTTCCAGCTTGCGAAAACAAAAAAAATCTCAATTCAAGTAGAAGTATGAAAATAAAACCGGAATGAACAATTACTACTGGAGTTTCGCTTGTTTTTTGAAGAGGAACAGACTCCATACTTGCGAAGCCTGAGCAATCTCAATCAAAAAAAACAAAATATCCAAACAAAATACTATAGAAGTTTGTTTGATTACCTTCCTTTAAGAGGGACACACTCCCAGCTTAGGAGCATGAACAATCTCAATTAAAAAAAACTAATCAAACAAAAAAGGAAATTAAAGAATTGACTTTGAATGAAGAGAAACAAAAAAAAAACTATTCGGGGTAAGAAAAGGTTAAAGGAAATCGGGCATTGCAACTTTATATTTTTCGAATATCCTTAAAGGATAATTAAAGCCGCGTCGTTGCCCCACGTTGGACGCCATAATTCTGTAACGGTTTGGCACATGTCCCTACTGAAGGTACAAGAACAACTCCCACTTTCCCTGAGCACGGCTGGAGCCTGTTAGTAGATCGAAGTACCTTCAGGACATGTGTCAAACCGTTACAGAATTACCAACGTGGGGCTTGAACCCACGACCCTGAGATTAAGAGTCTCATGCTCTACCGACTGAGCTAGCCGGGCTATGCTATAACTTCGTTGTTTTTCAAGTTAGAAGGATGGGAGTTTCAATGGATTCCTCTTTTGTCAAAATAATTCGATATGCCAAATTTCATAAGGATCGGCCAACTATATACGATCCGCTATATATCTGATAATATAAGATGCGTGGCGCCACCTAGAGGACTGCGACTCAACTGCAAGGGTATATAAACTTCGGCTCCGCCCGAAATTAGCTTTCCTTTCTTGTTATTTGTGAATTCACTACCACAACCGTCGCGAGCAACTTTTTTTTTTGAATATATGTAAATTAAATGTTTTAATTCCCGATTTAAAATAAAAATTAGGATTTTTATTTTTTTAAATTTTATTATTAAATTTCAAGAATGAGTTATAAAGATATCCTATTGGATTGATCGTTGATTATAAACTGATTTTACAAATTCAATTTTCTTATAACTATAGCTTTTATCGGTGACAGCGACGCTGGCAGCATAGATGGACTTTGGTTGAAAAGTTTTGATTGGTCAGAGTTTTATGCTGACATGTAGGTTCCCAGGATGGGCACTTGTTTATGAATTTGGAGCAAAAGGGGTTTGATGTTTACGTCTACTGTCGTCGATAAAGGCGTGTGAATGGTTTATGTCTATGTTTATGTCTGGATGCCAATGATAATGCTATTGGAAAGGGTTTGTGTCTAGCCTATTTGAATTATTCCCACAGTAGGCTCTGGAATGTTGTTTATATATGATTTGATAGGTATGGCAGGGTATACTGGTTTTATGGAGGATTCGTTATCTAGGGTATTTGCAGATACATTAAGTGTATTTGCGGATACACAACTTACCACTATTTTAGAAATTTCAACATCCTTGTTGAATTCGACAACAATTTCCTTGTGGTTGGCTAAACGCTTATAAGTGAATACTATATAAATTGTTATGCTTACAACTATAAGTATTTGGCTTATAAATACATTCCATTCTTTAAGTTTTAAAATTGGTGTTGGTTCATGTAGAGTTACATTGGTACTTGACAATATTATTTTATATTAATTTATATTCTTTGAAGTAGTAAAGTTGATATTTCTTATTTCAAGTGTACATTGGCTTAATTGTATAATATTATTTCTTTCAATTGTTTTATTAAATAATTCACAATTTTGGTTAATTTGCGTTTTTCTTAAATTATATGTTATTACAATATTTGGTTCAATGCATTTTATAAATTCTTTTTCTGAAATAAAAGTGTGTTGACAAATTGCTAATTGATTTGTAAGGATCTTTGAAATACATTGGTCAGTTACTAAATATTTTAGATCCATCCACTAAAGGATTTGCAGAATTTTCCAAATAACAAACACTTTTATTATTATTCATAAAATATTCAAATTTATTATTTATGTCAATTTGGCGGCCTAAATTATCCGGATATTTAATTATTCTGTATTTTTGAGTTTCATTAAAAGATGTTGGTATATGGGCTAAAAAAAAGTATTTTTGGGTTGACTGCATATCCAAGCTGAAGTCTTTATTGATAATAATTTTTCTTCATTAATGTCATCTAACTCTTCATGTTTTAATACTTTAGGATTAAATATTCCAATTCTTGTTAACTGAATCCCCATTTGTAAATCTTCAATGTATTCTAGAAAAATGTGTAAAGAGTATCTAAAAAGGAGCAAGGCCTCATTTTCCTCTTCTTCCCGTATTAATTTATTTATGACTTCTGTATGTTTATTTATTATACCAATGATTTCATTAAATTCTGAATTTTCTATCATATTTTCTTTTTATTATTTAATTTTATTTCTAACTCTTTTTATACCCTTGCAGAGGGTATTATAATTTTGGTCAAAAGTGTGCAACGCAGTGAAGGAGACATCTCCGACCCTATAAAGTAAATATATTCTTGATCAGGATCACCTCCTGAGTCGATATGAGCATGTCCGTCTGTCTGTCTGCCCGTCTGTCTGTTTCTACGCAAACTAGTCTCTCAGTTTTAAAGCTATCGAGTTGAAACTTTGCACACACCCTTCTTTCCTTTACAGGCAGTATATATGTCGGAACGGCCGGGATCGGTCGACTATATCCTATAGCTGCCATATAACTGATTGATCGGAAATGCCATAACTTTGGTGTTTTTTAAGTTAGAGGATTGGGACTTTCCACACATGTTATATTTGACCAAAATATCTAGTGTACAAAATTTCATAAGGATCGGCCGACTATATCTTATAGCTGTCATAGAACGATCGAAATTGGCATAACTTTGGTGTTTTTTAAGTTAGAAAGATGGGATTTGGTACAGATTATATTTTGGGAAAAATAATTCAATATGCCAAATTTCATAAGGATCGGCCGACTATATACGATCCGCTACATATCTAATAATTTAAGATGCGTGGCGCCACGCTCCCAAACTGCATGCGCTACAAAAGAACAACAAAGCGCATGCGAATCTGGGAGAAACAAAGAATATGGAGCAGCTGATAACGGGCAATTAGTGGACCGCTGCGGCTGGTTACACTGAGAGAATAGAAATAGAAATAATTATGATTTTTGATGCTGGCACAAGTCCCAACATCCTTCCCCCGTTGAATTCCATCTTTCAACAAAAATCCTTAGGGGCATGGGACAGCTTCATCACATAATATTGCTGATGATCTCAAGGTCCATAATTCTCAGTTGCAGGCTGCCGTGTCCATCCAGATCCAGAGAGCGCTCGAGCCAGGCGTCAATAGAGTGGCGAAAGTGGAAGGAAACTTCTTTCCGAAATTGCGCGTAGGCGCACCTTTCGATTGCAGGATCGGGAGCCTTCACGGCTGGAGCAGCAGCCACCTTGGCAGCTGCAGACGGCGGCAGCAGCGATGCGGGCGACCTCCCCCCATTGGAAAGGTGCAGGCTAGAGTCCAGAATGGAGTCAGACCTGGGCGCTGACTTAATCGGCAACGGTGACAATAATCCAAATCCCGGGCCAGATGAGGGATTAAGTATAGCAGCTTCAGAAAATCCATCGCAGACAACTGCCAGATGCGACGTTGAAATAGCGACCACGTGGGGAGCGGTGGATAGCAGGGGCACTGATGAGACGCAATGGCCCACGTCCTGGCTATCGTGATCGTTGTTCAAGGTTTGTTCCAACTTCAAATCCCGAGAACCCGATTGGATGTCGCGGTCCAGCGGGTAATCCTGACTGCATGAGCGACGATTTTCCAACGGACCATCCTGCACCTTCACCACCGCTATGGTTGGTTCTGCTATTGACGAAGCAGTGGGACCATTGGTGCCGTCGAGACGAGTGGAGTGTGCAGGTACCCTCATGGAGTGCTTTGCCATTCCCACCTGAATGTCAAAGCGCACATCAGCGGCAAGCTGGGAGAACTTCCAGCATAATTCACTCCCAACTTCAACTGAGCTCAATCGCTCTAACTCATCCTGGAGTGCGGTGAATTTCTTGCGCAACGCAATTTCCAACGGCTCCAGTACCATGATGGTCAAATCTTCCTTCTGAACTGCAGCCTTGACCTTGTTATGCAGGGCTTCCATCTCCTGGTAGGTCACCTCTGCTCTTCGCCGCAAAAGCCTTTCCCTGCTTGCAGGAACCGAGGCACTAGCTACATCTCCAGACTCCATTATGCAATTTGTTTTTGTGCAAGGTGCAATGCAATGGAAACAACAGCAACAAGTTTTCCTTTGCAAGGTTTCCTTTAAGCACTTTAATGATCACAAATCAATTAGAGCGCGATCACGTCGGGGTCACCAATGTTGAGCTATCAGCGTTTTGATAGCGACCGAATTAATAACGAATCCTCAATTCAGTTTCAATAATTTTATTGGGTCAATTTAACCCCAAAACAACTGCAGCGGCCGATCCCCACAAAACCGAATATACAAGAGCTAAAACCTAAGAGCTTGCGCAGAAGCTCCACCAAAGCTCCCAAACTGCATGCGCTACAAAAGAACAACAAAGCGCATGCGAATCTGGGAGAAACAAAGAATATGGAGCAGCTGATAACGGGCAATTAGTGGACCGCTGCGGCTGGTTACACTGAGAGAATAGAAATAGAAATAATTATGATTTTTGATGCTGGCACAAGTCCCAACAGTCAGAATTTTCAACATTTCTGGAATAACGAGAAAAATTGCGTTTTTTAAGTTTTTTAAATTTGTTTTTGTGTTTTATAACTTTGTGACCCCTATTATTCCCCGCCAGTGTTTTTCATCTTTTTGTATAATCTTTCCTGTTTTCTTAAATGGAAATAAATAACGAGAAAAATTGCGTTTTTTAAGTTTTTTAAATTTGTTTTTGTGTTTTATAACTTTGTGACCCCTATTATTCCCCGCCAGTGTTTTTCATCTTTTTGTATAATCTTTCCTGTTTTCTTAAATGGATTAACAAGTTTCGGGTTACGTTTCATATCTTTTTCAACTTTTGCATAATTTAAATCTACCTCATATTCTTCCCGTTTTTCATTAATTTTATCAATTTTTGATTCTTTTATTTTTTGGACATTTTTATTAGGTTCCATACCGAAAATAAATATTTCAGCAGGGGTAATGTGTTATTTTATGATTATAAACATATGTAGCTTTATCGATATTCATGAGTTTGTCCACAGCATCATTAAGTGTATTTATGATTCGTAATTTTTCATTAATTGTTTTGTGAACTCTTTCTATATCAGCTATACCATTCTTGCTACTAGTAATTTCGATCTCAATATTTCCTTTTTCTAACCAATTTTGTAATGATTTGCATACTAATCCGGGATCTTGATCCATTTTTATTATTTTTGGTTTACCTAACATATTAAATATTTTTATACCCTTGCAGAGGGTATTATAATTTTGGTCAAAAGTGTGCAACGCAGTGAAGGAGACATCTCCGACCCTATAAAGTATATATATTCTTGATCAGGATCACCTCCTGAGTCGATATGAGCATGTCCGTCTGTCCGTCTGTCCGTCTGTCTGTCTGTCTGTCTGTTTCTACGCAAACTAGTCTCTCAGTTTTAAAGCTATCGAGTTGAAACTTTGCACACACCCTTCTTTCCTTTGCAGGCAGTATATAAGTCGGAACGGCCGGGATCGGTCGACTATATCCTATAGCTGCCATATAACTGATTGATCGGAAATGCCATAACTTCGTTGTTTTTTAAGATAGAGGGTCGGGACTTTCCACACATGTTATATTTGATCAACATATCTTAAGTACAAAATTTCATAAGGATCGAGCGACTATATCCTATAGCTGTCATAGAACGATCGGAATTGGCATAACTTTGGTGTTTTTTAAGTTAGAAAGATGGGACTTGGTACAGATTCTATTTTGGACAAAATAATCTGATTTGCCAAATTTGATAAGGATCGGCCGACTATATACGATCTTCTATATATCTAATAATGTAAGATGCGTGGCGCCACCTAGCGGACTGCGACTGAACTGCAAGGGTATATCAACTTCGACTCCGCCCGAAGTTAGCTTTCCTTTCTTGTTAGTAATGCTTTTTTACTTTCGATCCAATCTGTGGTATGAGTTTCTATAATTGAAACAAATTTTGAATAGATATCAATACAAGTTAAAAATTTTCTTTGATCAATAAAATAATAGTCAATTACATATTTCTCACGGATATTTTTACTTTCAGGGGTTTTTTCAAATGTTAACGCTACTTTTGTATGTTCTGCCTTGCATAAATTACAAATATCACATTTATTAATTATATTTTGGGTTAATTGTTGTGCATCTGGAAATAGTATTTAAAATTTATTTAGCTTTAAAATCGTCGTATGTTTTTTTAAAAACCTTGATGAATAGGTTTCTCATGAATATTAATTACTTTCTCGTGAAAATCTGCGTAGGTAGATATATTAGGAAGTATTACTGATGTTTTCATTAATTTTGTTCCCAAAATTGGTTTAATTAATTCCATGAAAGCCCTTTGAAATATTGCGAAATCCTCGTCATTAGTTATCTACATTACAAAATTGGGTCCACATACAAATTTAAGAATAATGTCTTTTGCTGTACGTTCCGTCATGTTACTATATTTTATTGTATTAATTGTTTTATTAAAATACCGGACTAATTCATGACTATCTTCATTTCCCTTTTAAAATATTAATTGGTGACTGAAAACATTAATTGGACGCTCTGTAATCTGAATACAATTGCCATTGTCTTCTTGGGCGCTATGTATAGTAGCTCCTGTACTTTTTAAATCATCTTCGTTTTGAAATGTTTCTTCTAGTTGTTCATTACTTTGATTCTTTTTTAGGTAGCCTAGATAAGGCGTCTGCTACATCATTTTCCTTTCATTTAATGTAATTCATACCACAATCATATTGACCAAGATATATTTTCCATTTTTGCAATTTCATATTAGGTTCTTTAATATTGTGTAACCAAACTAGTGGTTTATGATCGGATGTAATTTCAAATTTTCTTCCAAATAGATAGGGTCGGAAGTACTTAGTTGCCCAGACTACGGCTAATAACTCTTTTTCGATAGTTGAATAATTTTTTTCATGATCATTTAATGTTCTACTTGCTTAGCAAACTGGTCTACCTTCTTGAGCTAGGACAGCTCCTAAAGCATAATTACTAGCATCAATTCAAATGTTTTTTCAAAATCTGGATATCTAAGGATTGAATCATTTGTAATTAGTGTTTTTAATTTTTCAAATGCTTCAACGTAAATATTATCTTTGACATTTATTTTTGAACCCTTCTTAAGGCACTGGGTCATTGGTTTAGCAATTTTTGCAAATTCTCTAACAAACTTTCGGTAAAATCCACAAAGACCAATAAATGATTTAATTTGTTTAGGAGTACTTGGAATTTTAAAATCGTGAATAGCTTGAATTTTATTTGGGTTTGTTTTAATTCCTTCAGTAGTAATTATATGGCCTAAAAATTCTGTTTCTCTTTTCATGAATTCGCATTTATCTAATTTAAGTTTAAGATTGGATTTTCTTAATCGGACGAAGACTTTTTGAAGGGACTGAATATTTTCTTGTAAGGAGGTTGAAAATATAATAATATCATCTAAATATACTAGGCAATATTTATTATTTATATCATGAAGAATATTATTCATAAATCGCTGGAATGTAGCAGGAGCATTTTTTAGACCGAAAGGCATTCTAGTATATTCATAGTGTCCTTTCTTGGTGGAAAATGCTGTTTTTATACCCTTGCAGAGGGTATTATAATTTTGGTCAAAAGTGTGCAACGCAGTGAAGGAACAATCTCCGACCCTTTGCACACATCCTTCTTTTCCTTGCAGGTAGTATATAAGTCGGAACGGCCTGGATCGGTCAACTATATCCTATAGCTGCCATATAACTGATTGATCGGAAATGCCATAACTTTGGTGTTTTTTAAGTTAGAGAGTTGAGGCTTTCCACACATGTTATATTATCATATAACATATCTTGTGTACAAAATTTCATAAGGATCGGCCGACTATATCCTATAGCTGTCATAGAACGATCGAAATGGGCATAACTTTGGTGTTTTTTAAGTTAGAAAGATTGGACTTGGTACAGATTCTATTTTGGACAAAATAATCTGATTTGCCAAATTTCATAAGGATCGGCCGACTATATGCTATCCGCTATATATATAATAATATAAGATGCGTGGCGCCACCTAGCGGACTGCGACTGAACTGCAAGGGTATATCAACTTCGGCTCCGCTCGAAGTTAGCTTTTCTTTCTTGTTTGAATTGGTCTTGGGTCCATTTCAATTTGATGGAATCCCTTTTCCAGATCTAACGTTGTAAAATATTGACATTTTCCTAACTTATCTAGTATTTCATCCATATTGGGGATGGGAAATTTATAGTCAATAGTTATCTCGTTAAGTCTTCTGTAATCAATAGCCATACGAAATTTTGGAATGCCCGATGCATCCATTTTCTTGGGTACTATTACTATAGGGCTACAATAAGACGATTTAGATTTGCGAACAATACCTTGTTTAATCATATCTGCTATTTGTTTTTCTACTTCATTGTCATAAATATAGGGATAAGTAAGGTGATAAGTGAGGGTGATAGGGGGTGATACTGATTACACAGGCCAACAGCAAAAAGTCTCCACGCATAATTTTACCAGCTCCATAAACTTTAGGCTCCCCTAAACCAAAGTCCAGAACAAACATAGGTTCTATCACCCACAGTTTCCGCGGTACACCTAAGAGAACAAATCGATCAAATTTTACCATATATAGAATTATGTATGCCATGTAATGGCGATGACTATCATTGTTTCTAGTATATATCATTTTTTAAATGTATGTGTACCAACTAAAATTAAAAATTGGTATCTAGCAGTTACCATATCTTTGGCCTTGGCCACCTTGGCCTTAGCCACCTTGGCAGCTGCAGACGGCGGCAGCAGCGATGCGGGCGACCTCCCCCCATTGGAAGGGTGCAGGCTAGAGTCCAGAATGGAGTCAGACCTGGGCGCTGACTTAATCGGCAACGGTGACAATAATCCAAATCCCGGGCCAGATGAGGGATTAAGTATAGCAGCTTCAGAAAATCCATCGCAGACAACTGCCAGATGCGACGTTGAAATAGCGACCACGGGGGGAGCGGTGGATAGCAGGGCCACTGATGAGACGCAATGGCCCACGTCCTGGCTATCGTGATCGTTGTTCAAGGCTTGTTCCAACTTCAAATCCCGAGAACCCGATTGGATGTCGCGGTCCAGCGGGTAATCCTGACTGCATGAGCGACGATTTTCCAACGGACCATCCTGCACCTTCACCACCGCTATGGTTGGTTCTGCTATTGACGAAGCAGTGGGACCATTGGTGCCGTCGAGACGAGTGGAGTGTGCAGGTACCCTCATGGAGTGCTTTGCCATTCCCACCTGAATGTCAAAGCGCACATCAGCGGCAAGCTGGGAGAACTTCCAGCATAATTCACTCCCAACTTCAACTGAGCTCAATCGCTCTAACTCATCTTGGAGTGCGGTGAATTTCTTGCGCAACGCAATTTCCAACGGCTCCAGTACCATGATGGTCAAATCTTCCTTCTGAACTGCAGCCTTGACCTTGTTATGCAGGGCTTCCATCTCCTGGTAGGTCACCTCTGCTCTTCGCCGCAAAAGCCTTTCCCTGCTTGCAGGAACCAAGGCACTAGCTACATCTCCAGACTCCATTATGCAATTTGTTTTTGTGCAAGGTGCAATGCAATGGAAACAACAGCAACAAGTTTTCCTTTGCAAGGTTTCCTTTAAGCACTTTAATGATCACAAATCAATTAGAGCGCAATCACGTCGGGGTCACCAATGTTGAGCTATCAGCGTTTTGATAGCGACCGAATTAATAACGAATCCTCAATTCAGTTTCAATAATTTTATTGGGTCAATTTAACCCCAAAACAACTGCAGCGGCCGATCCCCACAAAACCGAATATACAAGAGCTAAAACCTAAGAGCTTGCGCAGAAGCTCCACCAAAGCTCCCAAACTGCATGCGCTACAAAAGAACAACAAAGCGCATGCGAATCTGGGAGAAACAAAGAATATGGAGCAGCTGATAACGGGCAATTAGTGGACCGCTGCGGCTGGTTACACTGAGAGAATAGAAATAGAAATAATTATGATTTTTGATGCTGGCACAAGTCCCAACAGTCAGAATTTTCAACATTTCTGGAATAACGAAAAAAATTGCGTTTTTTAAGTTTTTTAAATTTGTTTTTGTGTTTTATTACTTTGTGACCCCTATTATTCCCCGCCAGTGTTTTTCATCTTTTTGTATAATCTTTCCTGTTTTCTTAAATGGAAATAAATAACGAGAAAAATTGCGTTTTTTAAGTTTTTTAAATTTGTTTTTGTGTTTTATAACTTTGTGACCCCTATTATTCCCCGCCAGTGTTTTTCATCTTTTTGTATAATCTTTCCTGTTTTCTTAAATGGATTAACAAGTTTCGGGTTACGTTTCATATCTTTTTCAACTTTTGCATAATTTAAATCTACCTCATATTCTTCCCGTTTTTCATTAATTTTATCAATTTTTGATTCTTTTATTTTTTGGACATTTTTATTAGGTTCCATACCGAAAATAAATATTTCAGCAGGGGTAATGTGTTATTTTATGATTATAAACATATGTAGCTTTATCGATATTCATGAGTTTGTCCACAGCATCATTAAGTGTATTTATGATTCGTAATTTTTCATTAATTGTTTTGTGAACTCTTTCTATATCAGCTATACCATTCTTGCTACTAGTAATTTCGATCTCAATATTTCCTTTTTCTAACCAATTTTGTAATGATTTGCATACTAATCCGGGATCTTGATCCATTTTTATTATTTTTGGTTTACCTAACATATTAAATATTTTTATACCCTTGCAGAGGGTATTATAATTTTGGTCAAAAGTGTGCAACGCAGTGAAGGAGACATCTCCGACCCTATAAAGTATATATATTCTTGATCAGGATCACCTCCTGAGTCGATATGAGCATGTCCGTCTGTCCGTCTGTCCGTCTGTCTGTCTGTCTGTCTGTTTCTACGCAAACTAGTCTCTCAGTTTTAAAGCTATCGAGTTGAAACTTTGCACACACCCTTCTTTCCTTTGCAGGCAGTATATAAGTCGGAACGGCCGGGATCGGTCGACTATATCCTATAGCTGCCATATAACTGATTGATCGGAAATGCCATAACTTCGTTGTTTTTTAAGATAGAGGGTCGGGACTTTCCACACATGTTATATTTGATCAACATATCTTAAGTACAAAATTTCATAAGGATCGAGCGACTATATCCTATAGCTGTCATAGAACGATCGGAATTGGCATAACTTTGGTGTTTTTTAAGTTAGAAAGATGGGACTTGGTACAGATTCTATTTTGGACAAAATAATCTGATTTGCCAAATTTGATAAGGATCGGCCGACTATATACGATCTTCTATATATCTAATAATGTAAGATGCGTGGCGCCACCTAGCGGACTGCGACTGAACTGCAAGGGTATATCAACTTCGACTCCGCCCGAAGTTAGCTTTCCTTTCTTGTTAGTAATGCTTTTTTACTTTCGATCCAATCTGTGGTATGAGTTTCTATAATTGAAACAAATTTTGAATAGATATCAATACAAGTTAAAAATTTTCTTTGATCAATAAAATAATAGTCAATTACATATTTCTCACGGATATTTTTACTTTCAGGGGTTTTTTCAAATGTTAACGCTACTTTTGTATGTTCTGCCTTGCATAAATTACAAATATCACATTTATTAATTATATTTTGGGTTAATTGTTGTGCATCTGGAAATAGTATTTAAAATTTATTTAGCTTTAAAATCGTCGTATGTTTTTTTAAAAACCTTGATGAATAGTTTTCTCATGAATATTAATTACACAGGCCAACAGCAAAAAATCTCCACGCACAATTTTACCTGCTCCATAACCTTTAGGCTCCCCTGAACCAAAGTCCAGAACAAACATAGGTTCTATCACCCACCGTTTCCGCGGTACACCTAAGAGAAGAAATTGATCAAATTTTACCATATATTGAATTATGTAGGCCGTGAAATGGCTACGACCATCATTGTTTCCAGTACATTTCATTTTTGAAATGTATGTGTACCAACTAAAATTAAAAAATGGTATCTAGCAGTTACCATATCTTTGGAATACTCATCCAAAGTTGAAATGAAAGATTTTCTACGTTAAGTTTTGGTCTTCTATGATTTTTCCCCAAACATTTTTCTATGGAAGATTTTTATTTTCTTATTGAAATTAATAGATCATACCATGTTTTAATTTTGGATTTAAGGAAAAACTCGAAATAATTTTATTGAATTTAATATAGGTGGTTCAACAATATTTTCTTCAATTAAATTGGAGTTTTTAATCTCATATTTTCAAAAAGTCATGGCTATCTACAACTTCTGTAAAGCTTTACTAAACAAGCTGAACCTGCAATAGATACGTTTTGAATATAGAAACAGTTGTAGATAGCCATGACTTTTTGAAAATATGAGATTAAAAACTCCAATTTAATTGAAGAAAATATTGTTGAACCACCTATATTAAATTCAATAAAATTATTTCGAGTTTTTCCTTAAATCCAAAATTAAAACATGGTATGATCTACTGATTTCAATAAGAAAATAAAAATCTTCCATAGAAAAATGTTTGGGGAAAAATCATAGAAGACCAAAACTTAACGTAGAAAATCTGAGATTTCAACTTTGGATGAGTATTCCAAAGATATGGTAACTGCTAGATACCATTTTTTAATTTTAGTTGGTATACATACATTTCAAAAATGAAATGTACTGGAAATAATGATGGTCATAGCCATTAAACGGCCTACATAATTCAATATATGGTAAAATTTGATCAATTTCTTCTCTTAGGTGTACCGCGGAAACGGTGGGTGATAGAACCTATGTTTGTTCTGGACTTTGGTTCAGGGGAGCCTAAAGATTATGGAGCAGGTAAAATTATGCGTGGAGGAAAAAAAAAGTTGGAAATTGTCGGCCTGTGTTACTTTCTCGTGAAAATCTGCGTAGGTAGATATATTAGGAAGTATTACTGATGTTTTCATTAATATTGTTCCCAAAATTGGTTTAATTAATTCCATGAAAGCCCTTTGAAATATTGCGAAATCCTCGTCATTATTTATCTACATTACAAAATTGTGTTCACATACAAATTTAAGAATAATGTCTTTTGCTGTACGTTCCGTCATGTTTCTATATTTTATTGTATTAATTGTTTTATTAAAATACCGGACTAATTCATGACTATCTTCATTTCCCTTTTAAAATATTAATTGGTGACTGAAAACATTAATTGGACGCTCTGTAATCTGAATACAATTGCCATTGTCTTCTTGGGCGCTATGTATAGTAGCTCCTGTACTTTTTAAATCATCTTCGTTTTGAAATGTTTCTTCTAGTTGTTCATTACTTTGATTCTTTTTTAGGTAGCCTAGATAAGGCGTCTGCTACATCATTTTCCTTTCATTTAATGTAATTCATACCACAATCATATTGACCAAGATATATTTTCCATTTTTGCAATTTCATATTAGGTTCTTTAATATTGTGTAACCAAACTAGTGGTTTATGATCGGATGTAATTTCAAATTTTCTTCCAAATAGATAGGGTCGGAAGTACTTAGTTGCCCAGACTACGGCTAATAACTCTTTTTCGATAGTTGAATAATTAATTCCATGATCATTTAATGTTCTACTTCCATAGCAAACTGGACTACCTTCTTGAACTAAGACCGCTCCTAAAGCATAATTACTAGCATCAGCAGTTAATTCGAATGTTTTTTCAAAATCTGGATATCTAAGGATTGGATCATTTGTTATTAGTGTTTTTAATTTTTCAAATGCTTCCACGTAATTATTATCTTTGACATTTATTTTTGAACCCTTCTTAAGACACTGGGTCATTGGTTTAGCAATTTTTGCAAATTCTCTAACAAACTTTCGGTAAAATCCACGAAGACCAATAAATGATTTAATTTGTTTAGGAGTACTTGGAATTTTAAAATCGTGAATAGCTTGATTTCTATTTGGGTTTGTTTTAATTCCTTTAGTAGCAATTATATTTAAACATCATTCTTAAATGTACGCCTCCCAAACATGGGAGTTACATAATTAATTATTAATTAATAGGTGTCTAAGCAATTAATTTCTTTAAATCGTGTAAAAAAAGTTGACAAATTAATTTTCTACAGTTGTATCCTAAAGGAATAACTAAATAAGGTTTTTGTTGTGTCTGGCCAAGGAACGTAAATAACTCAAAAAAAGCGATTCGTCTTTTATAGCAGTGTATGTTGGTGTACGGAGGTACGGAGAATGAGGGACAGAAAGAGGAGTAGAAGTGATAACAAAAAGGATTCTTGGCTAGCTGGAGAAGACAGGTTGGATGGAAAGAATTTAGATGTTGATCGGTAGAGAGTCCAAGGCCTACTTGGCCTTTGTTCGACCGTAGAGCGTTATGCGGCAACTACGTCAAACTTGAACTCACGGGAGTAACGGTAGGTCCCGGAGTCGTAGTCAAAGACCGTAAATAGTCTTGACTAAATTTACCTGGATTCCGCAAGGGACTGCTCGGGCTGGCCAGACGCTTGCGGTAATCAGGCTGGAGTTGATGTGCTTGAAGTCCTGGGGTAGTTTTCCTCAAGTACCGGTGGTATGGTGGTTCGGCTGATTCCTTATCGGCCGGTCCTACTGGCAGTCCGTTTCACGGGAGCAACACTCGAAGTAGGTTAGAGAGCGCGGGGTCTGCTGGTGGTCCGTTTCACGGGAGCAACACTCGAGCTAGACTGGTATGCCGCGGGGTTTCCTCGTGGTCCGTTTCACGGGAGCAACACTTGGAGTAGTTAGGTAACGCGGGGTCTACTGGCGGTCCGTTTCACGGGAGCAACACTCGAAGTAGACTGGTATGCCGCGGGATCAACTCGTGGTCCGTTTCACGGGAGCAACACGCGAAGTAATAAGGTGACCTGGGGTCTACTTGTGGTCCGTTTCACGGGAGCAACACTAGAAGTAGACTGGTATGCTGGGACACTGAGTAACGAGACGATTGACTCTGATTTCGGAACTGTCTTTATTTCAGAAGAATAACTCTTATATATGATGCTAAATTATACATCATTAAATCTAAGAAAGGTCAAAGTTCTGGACGTGCTAAAACTAAGGTTAATGCCAGGGTCACCCACCTCTGAGTCTGCTGACTCAGGGGTTGTTTGTTCACGTACTGCTTTCCACACGCATTTCGGCTTCGCTGGCTGGTTTCGGCTTGCCTCGGTCAGTCGGTCATTCTTCCCGCTGATCACGCTGATTCTGCTTCCAGGGCCATCGACTAGTGCCGAGTTAGTAGGTTTAGTAGGTTGGTTTAGTAGGTTAGTAGGTTGGCTTATGCTTACATTATTAATAGGCTAGTAGGTCTGATGCTTGTATATCGTGACCTGCTGATGCATCTTGATTAGGTAGTAGGTCTTGGCACTAGGTGCCAACAGCCTTATTTGATTCGTTTTTTTTGCTGCTGGACGAGCTGGATCCCTCTTCTTTTTCCTTCTTCTTCTCCTTTTCGGGTTTCTCTTCAGGGTGGTCTTCGTAGGCAAAAAGCACCTTTGGCTCCCCGCGGATGAGGGCCACCAGCAGAGGAGTACCAGGTAGAGAAGCGCTGGTCAGCGCTGGTGGTCAGCGCTTTCTGCCGCTGGTGGCCCTCGTCGCTATAGCTCCCAAGGCTCCCAAGGTTCGGGTAGTGGTGACCACCAAGGTTGGCAGCCACTGGAGAATCGAGTGGTCGCTTCGACTTGCTTCCTTCTTCGGAAGTTTACGGTGGGAGATACTTTTCTCCGTTGTCACGGCCCTTAAGGCACTATAACCAAATTTAATAAATGTGACGGCTAAAGCCGGTGTTTCATAATCGAGCTAGTGCTCTTTATTCCAAATCCAATTTAAAACTAGACTTAAGAATCGACTTATTAAGAATTATTGGATAAGAATTGGCCTGCTCAGCCTACGCTGGAAGTTGCCTACGCTCCCCCCTTAAATTGGACGCCGTCCTCGGTGACAGCCAATTCGTCCATGGACCTTTGTAACTGGGACGTCTCCCGTTTGCGCCTGCAGTGTTGTAGGAGCAGGATTCAGCCGCATAGTGCGAGGCTAACGGCGACTCTCTCAGCGAATCAAATCTTCGGGAATCCTCCGGCCGACAAGTCATCTCTGAGCTCCTGCATCAAACGCAGGTTATGCTCGTTCAACCGCTGTAGTAGTGGCAAACTTAGTATGTGATCGTGTCCCATGATGTTAATTAGAGCGGAGGCCGCAATACCCGGGCTCTTATTCACAGCGTAGTTGAGGTTCAGATACACGGAGTCGTTGCTCATCGCCTTCCTCTCGAAAGTACTAAGGTGGTACCCTATTATAGATGTTGTGGGACCGTCATCGATAGTAATCCTCGTTAATTTTCGTTGACGATTATTATTCCGTCGACCGCAATTGTAAGGGGTTCCAAATTGCTGGGCCCCGTCCAGCTTGTAGCCGCCCCGCCTACATGTCGTGGGACGCCTTTTTGAAAAATGTGGGCAAGTTGGTAGAAGCGCAATCAGCGACTGCTAGGATTCCATCATAACATTCCGCCACGATGTTGTTTTCTGTTTGTAGCATAGTATGGCAGTGTGCGACAAGAAAAGCAGGACTTTCTTACAAATAAGCTTAACTCTAGGATACTGAACTATGACATGTTTAATGACATTAGATTGGAAAATTTTAATCTTAGATACATCCATTAGGCTAACTATGGGGACCTCTGTGAGCTGTTCGTCAAAAATAGCCTTTAGGTCATTACGGTTGAAAATAATAGGGTTTATGATGTTGTTTTTGGCGAGTGTAATAGTGAGCATACGATTTGGGATTTCGGATATAATAATAATAAATGGCCATCACAACCCTATCGGGTCACAGCCTGTTGCACAATCTGCCTCCACGCTTTCCTGTCCTGGGCCCGCGCTCGCCAGTTGGTAACACCAGATGTAGACAGGGCTTCCATCACCTGGTCCTGCCAACGTATCCGGGGTCGTCCTCTCCTCCGTTTTCCGACGATTACCGCATCAAATACCTTACGAGCCGGAGCGTCTTCTTCCATACGGGCGATGTGACCCAGCCAGCGGAGTCTTTGAATTTTGACTCGGCTTACTATATCAACATCCCCGTACAGCTCATACAGCTCGTGGTTCCATCTGGTGCGATAAGCATCGCCAACGCAGATTGGACCAAAGATTTTGCGGAGAATCTTTCTCTCGAACACTCCAAGAGCAGCTGCATCGGATTGCACCACTGTCCAGCACTCCGCACCATATAAGAGTACTGGAAGAATGAGCGTCCTGTAGAGTGTTATTTTTGTCGGTCGAGAGAGAGCTCTACTGTTAAAGTGCCTACTGAGCCCAAAGTAGCACCTGTTGGCAAGTGTGATTCTCCGCTTAATCTCCAGGCTGACATCATTTGTGCTAGATATTGCAGATCCAAGGTAAATGAATTCCTTCACGGACTCAAAGCTATGGCTTCCTGCAGATAGCTGGGAATCAAGACGCCGCGATTCCCTGCTAGAGCACACCATAAACTTTGTCTTATCCATGTTAACTGCCAGTCCTACTTTAGCTGACTCTTTTTCAATAGCCCCGAAGGCTGCTGTAACATCACGCTTGGTTCGGCCAATGATATCAATATCATCAGCGTAGCCAAGGAGTTGGACACATCTGTTTGTTAGAATAGTGCCCGTCCGATGCACACCAGCCTTCCTTATAATACTCTCCATTAGAATGTTGAAGAGCATACAAGACAGCGAGTCGCCTTGTCTGAGACCACACTTGGTATAAAAGGTTTCAGATTGGTCATTTCCTACCCTGACAGAGCTGATGGTGTTGCTCAATGTCATCATGCAAAGCCGTATTAGCTTTGCTGGTATACCAAGCTCAGACATGGCGGCATATAGGCGATCTCGCCGGGGACTATCGAATGCTGCCTTGTAATCGACGAAGAGGTGATATGTGTCGATCTGATTTTCGTAGGACTTCTCCAGGATTTGGCGCAAGGTGAAAATCTGGTCAATAGTGGATTTGCCAGGCCTGAACCCGCACTGATAAGGTCCAATCAGTGCTTCGGCATGGGGTTTCAGGTTTTCACACAGTACGCTCGTAAGGACCTTGTATGCGACTGGAAGAAGACTAATGCCACGGTAATTGGTGCGCAATGTGGCATCACCCTTCTTCAGGATAGGACAGATCATGCTGTGGTTCCAATCGTCGGGCATGCTCTCCGTAAGCCATATCTTGCTGATTAGTTTGTGCATGCTCCCTACCAACATATCACCAGCAGCCTTAAACAATTCAGCCGGCAGGCCGTCAGCACCTGCGGTTTTATTGTTTTTAAGTCGTTGGGTTGCATCCTTGACTTCGGCATGGCTTGGGGTCGGTACGTCCACATCAGTACCATAGATTGGGGTTTGTGGATCATACTCTCCATAGTCATCATGGCCAGAGCCAGCTAATAGACTTGAGAAGTGATCCCTCCATAACCTCAGCACAATCTCTGCATCTGTGATTAGGTTTCCGTCATCGTCCTTGCACGCAACTCCTCCAGTCTTAAAACCTTGGGTCAGACGCTTAACCCTCTGGTAGAAGTTACGAGCTTCATTCCGGTCTCTGCTGCTCTCAATGCTCTCACACTCACGCCTCTCCTGTTCTCTCTTCTTGCGTCTGAAGAGGCGTTTCTCATCTCTCCTCCTTGACCTGTAGACCTCGACAACAGCCCTTGTGGCCCCAGCTTGCAGTGTTCTTCCGTAGGCGGCGTCTTTTGCAGCTGTTGCGTCGCGACACTCCTGGTCGTACCATGGATTCCTCTTTGGGGTACGTTGGAATCCGATGACCTCTTCTGCAGAAGTTCGCAGGGAGTGGGATATGAGTGCCCACATATTGCTGATGTCTTCAGGTGTTGGAGTTGCTCGGCTCAGTAGGCCTGTGACTTGAGTGGAGAATGCATCCCTTGTCCGTTGTGATTGCAGCTTCCCGATGTCCAGCTTTCTCAACAGTCCTCGACGTGCAACCTTCGCAACACATAGCCGTGTGCGAATCTTAGCTGCAACAAGATAATGGTCGGAGTCGATGTTGGGACCCCGACAGGATCGCACGTCGAGTACGTTAGATGCATGCCTTGCATCGATCACAACATGATCGATCTGATTTCTGGTCAGTCGATCAGGAGAGAGCCATGATGCCTTGTGTATGTCCAAATGACGAAACCCAGTACTACGAACTACCATATTATGCGCTGCAGCAAAGCCTATTAATCTGAGACCATTGCTCGAGGTGGTCTCGTGTAGACTAAATTGCCCGACGGTGGCACCAAAGATGTCTTCTCGCCCTACCTTGGCATTAAAATCCCCAAGGAGGATCTTAATGTCATGGGAAGGACAGCGTCCGTAAGCCCGGTCGAGCTCCGCATAGAAAGCATCCTTGGTGACATCGTCCTTTTCTTCGGTTGGGGCATGCGCACATATCAGGCTGATGTTGAAGAATTTGGCAGTAATTCGGATCGTTGCAAGTCTCTCGTTTATTGGCAGAAAGTGAGAGACCCGGCGCCGCAGTCTGGCGCCTACAACGAAGCCACAGCCAAATTCATGCCGTTCTGGATGGCAGCTGTAGTAAATGTCGCAGTTCTTCTTCCTAAGGCAACCTTGTCCTATCCATCGCATTTCCTGGATAGCAGTGATGTCAGCCCTACATTTATTGAGGGTATCTGCTAGCTGTTGAGCAGCACCTGGTCTGTACAATGTGCGTACATTCCAAGTGCATACTCTCAAATCATTGTCCTTTTTACGTGTGCCATGGTCGTCAACTTTAGATTGGTTCCGTTCCGAGGCTTCATCTGCTACATTCACTGAAGATTTGTTTTCCGTGGGTGGATTTCAAGTCCTACGCCACAACCTAGTTTGAAGAGCTAGGACTCTCGTCGCGCGCTTTAGTTTGTCAAACAACGGGTGTTGAGTGACAATCCAGGGAGAACCACGTGGAGGTAGTGCGTCGGCTTGGGGAGAGCAGTGATAAGGATCATGCTGGCATTCACCAAGTTGAGTGCAATCAGACACTTTACCTTATATAATCTCCCCCATTCTCCCCGGGATTTCGGATATTAGCATTCTATTTCTGGCAAGGAGTGTTTCGAACAAACGACCTGAGTCGACAAGCCCGTCCCTTTCTCCTTGAGGATCCAATTTACTGTGTCTGTGAACAAATTAATGTGTTTCTGTGTCTCTGTATTAACAAAAACCTGTCTATTGTTGGCCTCGATAAGCAATGCTTGATTGGTTTTAATTCTACTAAGATCATCCGCGTCGGGATCATCGCGCAAGATTTGTCGAGTGCCTGGGATGTATTTTGCACGCGAGAAGTCGGTGATTCTCGCGCTTGCGGTGGACCGCAGTATGATGGTATAATGGCAAACCTTTGGCGAAGCCTTATATAAGGGCGAATGTGGCAGGCCTATCTGATGTTGTGCTTATGGACCACCTTCCCCTTAATGAGAACAGACGTTCCCAGATCTGCTTCCACACGCTCTTCTGAATAAAGCGGTGTGAATTTGTTCCCTAGTCTCTTGTTGTTGCGCAGGTGTACTCTTTCACCGACTTCGAAAACTCGGTTCTGTCTCGAAGGATTAACCCTGTCTAAGTTAGACTGCTGTGCCTTGTCAATTTTGGCTTTAATTGCCAGCTTCATCTCATCGCTGCTGGCGTAGATGACCTCCACCGGCCTAAATTCTGTGACCGAATGTACCGACTTATTGTATTTTACCGTAGACCGCAATATTAGTTCTACAGTATCCTCGATTTTTTTTTTATCAATTTTGAGGCATCTGGCAATTTCCGCCAGGGTACTGTGAAACCTCTCTACTTGGCCATTGGAGCTACTGTGTAGCGGTGGCGCATTGACGACATCGATGCTGTACTGGTTTGTCAGCAATGATGTGATCGTTTCAGAGTTAAAGGAGGCCTCATTATCGCAAAATATGGTCTTGGTGTTAGGGTAGAAATTTACCAATTGGAGGATAGGTGCTCGTACATCTATTATTGCCCTAAAAACCAAGGGCTGTACGATAGCGAAAATTTGTCAATGCAGGTTAAAAAGATTTTTTTCGAAGATTATGAAATCCCGCCGAAGCGGTTGGCTTGCTTCTTCCAAAATGATTTGGTTTCTAAAGCAATTAAGAGGTTTGTCTGTAGTTTCTATGGTGTATGAGAGCTGTTCTCGGCTTCTCGCACTAACGCTAGTGCAGACAGAAGGTCTTTAGGTTGAGCTGGTAGCATGAGTGACCTGAGTGGTCTTTTATGCCAATGAATGCATGATCCCTAACCTCCTTATTTAGGATGGTTGCGTGTCCGAGTTGTGTGACATGACTATTTTGTTGGTGACGAGCGTGAGTTTCCTCTCGACCTCGTCATAGTATGCCATAAGGTCGGCATCTCCTTGCCGAACCATTTCCAAATTTTTCCGTAGCACTCTTAGGGACGTTTTGTCCGCCTATGTGCAATCTAATCTGTCCAGGATTGCATCGAAATTCATCACGGTTTTGTAGGACGTGAGGAGCGACCGAGCGGGACCGCAAATTTTTTTTTTAATGATAACAACGGCCTCGTTGTGGGCTTCGCTGCCGTCGTATTTTTTTAATACTTCTTATGCATCTAATGCAGTCTGCCTCCACGAAACGAACTCATCGTGGCTTCCATTGAACGTCGGCAGAGATTTTACTATGTCTAACTTGACATCGCATTTTATTTCAGGGTTCGGCACTGCTCTTTTATAGACTTCTACCCGCAGCGCTTGCACTATCAGCGCGCTAACCTGTGTTCTAACTGCTTCTAATTCTGCGGCGAATTGGCTTCTCAAATGCTCTTCCTGATCGGCGAGAGCGGTGCTGACCGCATTTGCGACAAGCGCTTGGATCATGTTCGCGTTCATTTCTGGTTGATGTATGTTCCTAACTTCGGGGCGGAACCCTAATTCGTCGTTATCGTCGCTATCAATTTCCTGTTTCACTTCCCTATACTCCCAACTCATTGGCCGCTAAGGGAGCTGGGTAGGTTAGCGGTGTTTATACTGGGCAGATAGGAGGTGTTTAACGATTGGACACCAGGCAAAAGGTTTCGATGGGTCACTTTTTTGGGATATAAAAGCAGAAAAAAAAAATTGTTACCGAAAAATACTGGATTGTTACCTAAAACGCAAAAATGTTGGATTAATTTGTCCCAAAACACACGAGAGCGAACCAACAGATATTGGTCAATTCGACTGGGTGTATTATTAGCACAGACACCCTGGATAACTTCAGTACAAAATTCAATATAGCACAGTGGATAAAATAGTAGCGGAATTTAGAGGCGAAGTTAGAGGCATTCAGACCGTGCTCGATCAGATCCTGGGGAAAGACTAGCTTGATGGCGCCTCGAAGCTCTTGGCCACGGTGACCATCACATTGGTTCCGAATACCCAGAAGATGTCGTAGAAGAACATTCCGCTGAGCAGGATCACACCGGTGACAAAGTTGTTCAAATGCAGCATCTCCACGCCATTGAAGGCGAAGGCCCAGCCGAACAGGTTGTTGGCGATCCAGTGCTTCTTCAGCAGGTACCAGACACCAATGACGGAAGAGATCACCAGGCATACGATGTCATGGGTGGAGAATCGATAGTTGATGATGTACTCCTTGTGTTTACCCTCGCCCTTGGTGAAGAGTATGTGGAAGGGTACCTTAGGCACAGCTGCCGGCATTAGGGATTTCATCACCGGGCTTAACAAGTTCTTCAGCGCAATCACGCCCAGAACGAAGAAGTACCTAGTGAGGGCAGGTAGTTGATGTGCACGTTCTGGAAGACCTTGAAGAACAGGTAGAGACCGAACAGTGCCGCCGAAGCTATCAGGGGGAAGTACATGGCATCTTTTTTGGTCATCGTGTCAGCCTTTTCGCCAGTGAACTTCTTCAGTTTGTGTAGCTTGACGGACCGTATGGAACCAAAGATATTAGGCAACGTGGCCATCACCACAAGGCTATCAAAGAATTTGGACATTAGAGAATGTAGTGCCGATTTTTCCTCACTATTGAGATGATCGTCTCGAATATAACTAGTTTTTTATTCCGTTTCCAATGCGTAAATGTGTTCTTCATCTTCTAACATGTTTGTATAATTTTTGTTATGTTCCTTTATTGGAAATTTGTAATTATTAAGTTTAACAATATTCTATCCAAAATCTATTTGGGCTGATGTAAGGTTTAAAATATTACGTCCTAAAAGAAAATCGTAATGATTGGAACATTCTTTGACAAAAAATTTTTGTTTAGATTTAAATAATTTTGGAATTATGAATTCAATGGATTTATTCAAAGTGACTGAATTTCCTACTGTTTGAACTTTTATATTATTCTCTTTAATTGGATATTTTAAAAAATTTTCTTTTTTTTAACTTATACTGAAACCTGTGTCATTAAGGCAAATGCATGGTCTATTATCAATTTTTATTTTTATTGCTGTTGTGTTTCTTCCGAGGCTTGTGTCTGAAAATATTTATCTATTTCCGTTGGTTCTGGTCTATTCTTCTATTCTTCTATCTGTTGGTCTGATAGTTTTTGAGGAACATTAACAGATCGATTATAATTTGGAGAGTTTTGACCTAAAGGATTTTGAGAGTATCTATAATTATTATTATAGTTTGAATTAAAATTTATATTTGAATCAAAAGTATTTTGTCTTTGTTTATGTCCCACGGTTATTATAATTTTGACTCCAATTGTTTCCTACATTTCGATTTGAATTTTGGTTTCTGTCCCTTTGATTATTATTAGAATTATTAGTATTAGAAGTATTAGATGCGGAGACCATTGGTATATTATATCGATTTTCAACACTTCGGGATAAATTATATTTATCATCATCATCATAAAGGCTTACAGCCTGAGCAGCTTGTGTTAATTTAGTTGGAGTTGATATATCGTATCTGCATATAGATATATAAACTCGTAATGGTAATTTTTCTCGAATTACTTCTACTATATGATCACCTAATACTCTCGAAAATATAACAGTGTTTGCTGCATTATTATCCAGACTTCACTTATTACAAATTTTGCTTGTCTGTTTATCTAATTCATCAATAAACTTACGTAAACTATTTTGATATTTAATTTTATGTAAATCCATGATCATGGGATGTGGGGGTTTTGATGAGTTGAATTCGCTGATGAGTAAGGTTCTTAATTCATTCCAGTCCTGGGTTGAATTCCTAAGAAGAATTGTACGTGCAGGCCCAACGATGAGGTTCAGGATAGCTCCTTGAATGATTTCATTCTGAGTAGACGATGTTTTTTTGTATTGGGTAATCAAGTTATCAACACTTTTTATAAATAGTGCTAAATACATTGTATCACCATCAAATTTATCAATTTGTTTTAGTTGAATGAAGAAATGATTCATATTGCTGTCAGGCAGGATGTGCCTTGCTGCAGCTGATGTGGATGCTTGTTCAGATTCCATTTTAAAGTTTTTAATTTAATTTTATTTGGTATATATATATACATATATATATTTATATTCATTTATATTCTTTGAAGTAGTGCTAATGCTATATCTGGAATTGTTTTATATAAATTTTCATCTAATATATAAAATTCTCGTGTCACAGTTTTCGTTACCATACTCCTCCGAAACGGCTTGACCGATTTTGATGAAATTTGTTGTGCTTATCCGGTATCTATGAGAATCGGCCAACATCTATTTTTCATCCCCCTAAATGTTAGGGGTAGTCCACCCCTAAATTTTTATTTTTATTTTTTAGACAAAATTTTTAATTTCTCTTTTTTTATGATACAACATACAACATACAATTTTCACCCTTCTACGATCAACCGGGAATGATTGCCGGGAAAATCCATAAACAGCATTTTTCTATTTCCCATACAAACGTTTTTTAAACAAAATGGAGACTACAATAATAGTAGGCGCCGGTATGTGATACATTGTTTGACAGCTACTCATTGTTCTCTGCTCAGTTAATTTTATGTGACAAACCGATATTGTGTTCACTGAAAAATTGTGAAAAAATTGAAAAATATTTTTATTTGAAATTTTATTACTTCTCAAATTTCGCGGGAAATTTTCTCAATTTGATTAATTACAATATACGATGCCGAGGAGAAGACTTAGGTCGTCGTAGTCAATTAAATGTGCGAAGAGCTACCTCACGTGCTAGCCGCACTGATGACCAGAGACAGACAGAAGAAAATAGTCGTATTGCTATGTCAGAATTGCGTTCTTTAGTGAGTGACAATGTAGGAGATAAGCTTAGAATGCAACGAGTTCGTATACATCAAACACAACAACAGCAAGCTAGACATAATGAAAATGAGCGAATCCGCAGACGCAGTGCTTCTGTGATTCTTGAACGAGCTGCAATCCACTATGATCCGGCAATTGATTATTGTGCCGACAAAACAGTAACAATTGCGGAAATGAAAACACTTTGTAAATATTGTAAGGCGTTAAAGTACACTGGTGAATTTACTGGATTATGTTATGCTAAAGGCAAAATAAAATTGCCACAAATGGTCCCACCACCAGCTCCTTTACGCTCTTTAGTTTCTGGGATTAAAAATGATTATTATTTATCTATTGCTATTCAATACAGTTCATATTAAATTATAATCAGTCAATGTGATTATAATTTAAAGCAATTTAGGTGTGTTTCTAACAAAAAAGGGTCTATTTTAAATTTTTTCCCGCTCCACAAAGTTCAAATCCAATCAAATTATTCGTCGCGTGCGCTTTGGGGGATCTAATGTCGCGTTTCGAAATTAAACAAAAGTGAATCGCGATCGCGAAAAAATTTCAGAGTCACAAATTGTAATTAGTACTGTATTTTAATTTATTTGGTCAGCTCCACTAAACTTTACTTTAGCTATATTCAGTTTTTACTGTATCAGATAATATTTTTAAGTTTGAAAAATTTTAAATTTTATCCCAAAAGAAGTTTCAAGAAAAAGTCACAAAAGAAGTTTTGTTAAGAAAAGAATAAAAAAACAACAGCTGGCAGTGCGAAGTCTGCCGGGTCAGCTAGTATTTTATAAATTCTAAATATCTTACCCGTTTAATATTTATACCCTTGCAGAGGGTATTATAATTTTGGTCAAAAGTGTGCAACGCAGTGAAGGAGACATCTCCAACCCTATAAAGTATATATATTCTTGATCAGGATCACCTCCTGAGTCGATATAAGCATGTCCGTCTGACCGTCTGTCTGTTTCTACGCAAACTAGTCTCTCAGTTTTAGAGCTATCGAGTTGAAACTTTGCACACATCCTTTTTTCCTTTGCAGGCAGTATAAAAGTCGGAACGAGATCGGTCGACTATATCCTATAGCTGCCATATAACTGATTGATCGGAAATGCCATAACTTTGGTGTTTTTTAAGTTAGAGGGTTGGGACTTTCCACACATGTTATATTTGACCAAAATATCTTGTGTACAAAATTTCATAAGGATCGGCCGACTATATCCTATAGCTGTCATAGAACGATCGAAATTGGCATAACTTTGTTGTTTTTTAAGTTAGAAAGATGGGATTCTATTTTGGAAAAAAGAATCTGATTTGTCGAATTTCATAAGGATCGGCCGACTATATCCTATAGCTGCCATATAACTGATTGATCGGAACTCGCTATAACTTCGTTGTTTTTCAAGTTAGAAGGATGGAAGAATCAATGGAATCCTCTTTTGGCAAAATAATTCGATATGCCAAATTTCATAAGGATCGGCCAACTATATACGATCCGCTATGTATCTAATAATATAAAATGCGTGGCGCCAATTAAAGGACTGCTACTCAAATGCAAGGGTATATAAACTTCGGCTCCGCCCGAAGTTAGCTTTCCTTTCTTGTTTTGTTTGATTTATTTCTATCATATGGGGTTCGTTATTAAGAGGTATTTTTATAGTTCCTGTATTCAATAGTAAATAGCCATTTATTGAAGTAATTGGGACAATACTAATTTGTTGAGCCGTTAATAATGGTAACGTTGTCCATGGTACTATTATTATCACTCTCAATATCAGAGTCAGAATTTTCAACATTACTGGAATAACGAGGAAAATGGCGTTTTTAAGTTTTTGAAATTTATTTTTGTGTTTTTGTTTTTTCGAATTTTCTAAATTTAATTTGGATGTGCTGTAAGTTTTGTTGAAATTGGGTAGCCCACTACCAAAGCGTGATTAAAATAATAATGGAAGCAAAAAATGGATAGTAAAAAATTTAAAAATTATCCGGCGAGGAATAATATAGTCACGCTCGGCCTACCTAAGGTTGTCTTTGTGGACCACCCTCCCCTTATTGAGGACTGTGGTCCCCATGTCCGCTTCAACGGTTTTTTTGTTCATACAACGATGAGAGTTTGTTTTCCAGGCGTTTGTTGGACTTCACTAGGACTTTATCGCCAACCTCGAACACTCTATTTTGTCGGAAAGTGTTTTCCCTGTTTTGGAGCTTGTCCTGGGCTATTTTTATCTAATCCTGTATTTCGTATTGTGGCCCATTTGATTGAGTCTGAACCACGTCAGCCGGCCTCTTGTCGATAACCGAATGGATAGATTCGTTGTATTTGGTTGTAGCCAGTAGGATTAGCTCTACGGTATCGCTAATGCCTTTGTCGATTTTAAGGCATCTAGCAAGCTCTACCAAAGTGCTGTGGAAGCGTTCCACCTGTCCGTTTGAGACATTGTGGAGGGGCGGAGCATTTGAAAAGCTAACGCTGAAATGGTTTTCCAGCATGGCCACGATGGTGTGCGAGTTCAACGATGGTTCGTTGTCGCAACTTATGACCTTTGCCTTGGGGAAAATGATCATCAGCTGTAGTAGCGCTGGTTTGAGGTCCTCTATGGATCTAGAGGGGACCGGTTGGACGACGGCAAATTTCGAGAATTTGTCGATGCACGTAAGGAAGTACTATTTATCCGTGGAGAAGATGTATATGTGTAGCATTTTTCCTACATGAGATGGGATTGATGTTTCGCCAAGCTCCTATTTCTTTGGAAGTGTGTCGTATTTAGCCTTGGGGCAAGTTCGCCATTTTGTTCATTTTTGGGAAGTAGTACTCGAAGAGTACCTGCTTCACGTTTTCTTGGGCAGACCTGTGAGCTCTGTTGTGCTCGACAGTGACAATCTCTCGCCTCTCGTCAATTGTAAAAATTTTGCAGTGCCAAAATTTGGTGGTCGGGAATTGCCGAACCAATTTGTCCTGTACCATTGCTAGCATGTGCAAATCGCAATGGATGGCGTTTACGCCTTTAGGAACTATCACGTCCGCGAGCTCCTCCTGATGAGAGGGCATCTGCAACGATGTTGTTTTTGCCAGGCATGTAATGAACCTTGGCACAACACTCGTCGCCTAATGACGGGTAGCAGGGACTTTTCCCTAAAAAATTAATGACGTCCGAATCATATTCCTTAATGGCGTCGTCGTCAATTTCTTGAGCCGCGTCTGAAGCTGCGGCGGTATAGTTCACCCGGGATTCACCTGAGCCCTGCCCGACGTGGTTAACCCTCTGCCTTTTGTATGGGCCCGATCGATCGGACTCTTCCGGCTTCGTATTTTGGTTTGCCGGGGCTAGAGACGGCTTGAGCATCCTGGAAAGTGATGGATCAATGTCCATGGGTTCAGGGGTGCCTCCGCTGTGTAGGGCAGAGTGCACTTGTGCCTTGTATTGCTTGGCGTAGTACGGATTTTTGCCAGGGTTTGACTGGGCATTCACCGGCGCAGAAGCCTGACGGTGTTCTTGTGCTTTTGGATATGGTTTTTTATCCTTGTCCTCCTGGCTTCTGGCAAACGAAGCCGCGAAGGAGTACCTCTCGTGATTAGATTCTATTTCTTGTGCCAAACCGAGGGCTGACGGCATATCTTTCGGCTTTGCCGAAAAAAGGACGTCCGCAAGGCTACGCTTAAGTCCCGAGATAAAAACTCGAAGTGCGTCGTCCCGGAATTTGTCACACAAAACCTTTGCCGCCGAGGCTTCGTACGACATTGTGGCTTTGTTGGTGAGCAAGGTCAGTTTTTTCTTGACCTCGTCATAGTACTGCAGTAGGGTCATATTTCCCTGCCTGAGAGTACCCATCTCCTGCTTCATAAAATGAATCTGACGCTTATCACTGTATGTAAAGTCGAGTCGATTTATAATCGCTTCGAAATTCAGCACAGTGCCAAACGAGGTTAGCACGGCATCGGCAGGGCCTCTTATTTTACTCCTAATAATAATACCGGCCTGATAATGGCGCGAGCTATTTACGTAGTTCCTAAAAATATAATATGCGGCTACTGCCGCTTGCCGCCTGAAACGTATGCTTCCTGCGCTCCCGTAAATTTGGGCAGGCACTTGACGGCATCTAGGGGCTCGTCACATTTAACGTTGTCCCTAATTTCTATGGGTTCATACGCTTTGATTTTGGGAGCTTCCGCTTGTGCGGGAGAGATTTGTACTGCGTTGACCTGTTCGGTCAGCTGTTGCATAGCCAGGCGAAGTTAATTTTCCCTACGTTGGCTCTCAATACTGGCTTCTTGAACGGCATGTTGAGTGGCTGTAATTGGATCCATGCTGAAAGCCATTTTCGCGTGTATGAGTGCTCTAGCGTTTGCGCTTTTTGGGGTGGAAGATCTGGCCGGTCTTTCGGACTCGGACTCAGAATCACTGGAGAATTGTCTTACGCTTCTATATCGTCGGAAGAGATTGCTCATGTGGAGCTGTAGTTATGTATAAAACCCGAGAAAAAAAAAACAAACTCATGCTCGAATTGCATGGCCACAGAGGTGATCGGTAGAGTGAGGGGGCTCGCGAGGGCTGAGCCGTCGTTTTAGTTATGTGTGCCGGCTCGTCGAACTGCACTATTGCTTTGCTAAGTATAGGCAAGGTGAGGGGTATGCGGAGACTGAGACTCCGCTATGACACAAACATAAAAATAAAAATAACAAAGTGCCACACACTGCATGCGCGGCCGTATTCGTATTCCCAAAAATGGAGTGGGTAAACAAAACGGAAAGGGAGAATAAATAACCAAGACTGTGCAGCTAATACCAAGAATTGTTGTGTAACAAAAGAGACATATAAAAGCTGAATTAAATGCACACAATTATATGAATTATTTTTGTTTTCAATCAAATTGATCAATCAAATTGATGTTTTCAATCAAATTCAATAAATTGAGTTAGTCACTTTTTTGTCTTGGTTAAGAATTTTCTATTCTGCAACTTTCGCGTGTATAAAAATGTTTATTTATTTATTACAATATTGGGAAGTAAATATCCCAAAAATGGTTCATATAAAAAATTTGTATAAAATTTGTATTGTTTATAAAAAAATTTGTATAAAAATACAATGCTAAACCGTCAGCCAATTAATGGAAATTAATTAATGTAAAAAAATGTTAAAGGGGCTGCAGTTTTTTAGCTGTCAGTGTAACACTGTCAATAGTAACACAATTTCACTACTTTTTTTATTTTTTATTTAACATAAAACCAATGCCGACGTGAAGGAATTATGGGTGAAAGTTCTCACTTACATGATTTTACGATGGGCGCCAATTAATTAAATTAAGGGGTAGGTATATGTCCGTATGTCCGTTGCTGGAGAGGATGTCTTCAGTAGAGGGTGATATGATATCCCTGGCGGTTGCCTAGGGTTCTTCCTTCTCGCTGGAAGTTATGTTGGGAGTTACTAACTCCGTTGTTAACGCCCTTGAGGCTGAGTAACCAATTTTACTGTGTTAGCAGTTTCGCTAGAGCGAGCTCTTAAGTAATCGGACATTGTCGTTGCGCGGTTAACTTCAGTTCACTACTCCCCCTTCAAGAATGAGGCCGCCCTCGTCCGACCCTTTTTGGGCGATCATCTCCTTTAGTTGGGCCGCGGTTCTTCGGGCCTGAGTGACCCGCCGATATGCCAAGCCGATGCAAATCAAAGCGCAGCATATTGCCACCAACACCATCTGATATATTTGATGATGGTTGATCTTCTCCCTGAACTCCTTGATGTGTTCCAAGTTGCGTTCACTCAGCCGGTGAAGGTAAGGAAGACTGATAACGTTGCTTTCCATAGTGACTTTTAGGGAAGGCGCGCTGGCCACTCCAATCGGGTTTCGTTGACGGTGGCACCTTCTTCAAAGGTAAAATTATCAGGCGAGGAATAATATAGTCACGCTCGGCCTACCTAAGGTTGTCTTTGTGGACCACCCTCCCCTTATTGAGGACTGTGGTCCCCATGTCCGCTTCAACGGTTTTTTTGTTCATACAACGATGAGAGTTTGTTTTCCAGGCGTTTGTTGGACTTCACTAGGACTTTATCGCCAACCTCGAACACTCTATTTTGTCGGAAAGTGTTTTCCCTGTTTTGGAGCTTGTCCTGGGCTATTTTTATCTTATCCTGTATTTCGTATTGTGGCCCATTTGATTGAGTCTGAACCACGTCAGCCGGCCTCTTGTCGATAACCGAATGGATAGATTCGTTGTATTTGGTTGTAGCCAGTAGGATTAGCTCTACGGTATCGCTAATGCCTTTGTCGATTTTAAGGCATCTAGCAAGCTCTACCAAAGTGCTGTGGAAGCGTTCCACCTGTCCGTTTGAGACATTGTGGAGGGGCGGAGCATTTGAAAAGCTAACGCTGAAATGGTTTTCCAGCATGGCCACGATGGTGTGCGAGTTCAACGATGGTTCGTTGTCGCAACTTATGACCTTTGCCTTGGGGAAAATGATCATCAGCTGTAGTAGCGCTGGTTTGAGGTCCTCTATGGATCTAGAGGGGACCGGTTGGACGACGGCAAATTTCGAGATTTTGTCGATGCACGTAAGGAAATACTATTTATCCGTGGAGAAGATGTATATGTGTAGCATTTTTCCTACATGAGATGGGATTGATGTTTCGCCAAGCTCCTATTTCTTTGGAAGTGTGTCGTATTTAGCCTTGGGGCAAGTTCGCCATTTTGTTCATTTTTGGGAAGTAGTACTCGAAGAGTACCTGCTTCACGTTTTCTTGGGTAGACCTGTGAGCTCTGTTGTGCTCGACAGTGACAATCTCTCGCCTCTCGTCAATTGTAAAAATTTTGCAGTGCCAAAATTTGGTGGCCGGGAATTGCCGAACCAATTTGTCCTGTACCATTGCTAGCATGTGCAAATCGCAATGGATGGCGTTTACGCCTTTAGGAACTATCACGTCCGCGAGCTCCTCCTGATGAGAGGGCATCTGCAACGATGTTGTTTTTGCCAGGCATGTAATGAACCTTGGCACAACACTCGTCGCCTAATGACGGGTAGCAGGGACTTTTCCCTAAAAAATTAATGACGTCCGAATCATATTCCTTAATGGCGTCGTCGTCAATTTCTTGAGCCGCGTCTGAAGCTGCGGCGGTATAGTTCACCCGGGATTCACCTGAGCCCTGCCCGACGTGGTTAACCCTCTGCCTTTTGTATGGGCCCGATCGATCGGACTCTGCCGGCTTCGTATTTTGGTTTGCCGGGGCTAGAGACGGCTTGAGCATCCTGGAAAGTGATGGATCAATGTCCATGGGTTCAGGGGTGCCTCCGCTGTGTAGGGCAGAGTGTACTTGTGCCTTGTATTGCTTGGCGTAGTACGGATTTTTGCCAGTGTTTGTCTGGGCATTCACCGGCGCAGAAGCCTGACGGTGTTCTTGTGCTTTTGGATATGGTTTTTTATCCTTGTCCTCCTGGCTTCTGGCAAACGAAGCCGCGAAGGAGTACCTCTCGTGATTAGATTCTATTTCTTGTGCCAAACCGAGGGCTGACAGCATATCTTTCGGCTTTGCCGAAAAAAGGACGTCCGCAAGGCTACGCTTAAGTCCCGAGATAAAAACTCGAAGTGCGTCGTCCCGGAATTTGTCACACAAAACCTTTGCCGCCGAGGCTTCGTACGACATTGTGGCTTTGTTGGTGAGCAAGGTCAGTTTTTTCTTGACCTCGTCATAGTACTGCAGTAGGGTCATATTTCCCTGCCTGAGAGTACCCATCTCCTGCTTCATAAAATGAATCTGACGCTTATCACTGTATGTAAAGTCGAGTCGATTTATAATCGCTTCGAAATTCAGCACAGTGCCAAACGAGGTTAGCACGGCATCGGCAGGGCCTCTTATTTTACTCCTAATAATAATACCGGCCTGATAATGGCGCGAGCTATTTACGTAGTTCCTAAAGATATAATATGCGGCTACTGCCGCTTGCCGCCTGAAACGTATGCTTCCTGCGCTCCCGTAAATTCGGGCAGGCACTTGACGGCATCTAGGGGCTCGTCACATTTAACGTTGTCCCTAATTTCTATGGGTTCATACGCTTTGATTTTGGGAGCTTCCGCTTGTGCGGGAGAGATTTGTACTGCGTTGACCTGTTCGGTCAGCTGTTGTATAGCCAGGCGAAGTTAATTTTCCCTACGTTGGCTCTCAATACTGGCTTCTTGAACGGCATGTTGAGTGGCTGTAATTTGTTCCATGCTGAAAGCCATTTTCGGGTGTATGAGTGCTCTAGCGTTTGCGCTTTTTTGGGGTGGAAGATCTGGCCGGTCTTTCGGACTCGGACTCAGAATCACTGGAGAATTGTCTTACGCTAAAATTTGTATCGTCGGAAGAGATTGCTCATGTGGAGCTGTAGTTATGTATAAAACCCGAGAAAAAAAAAACAAACTCATGCTCGAATTGCATGGCCACAGAGGTGATCGGTAGAGTGAGGGGGCTCGCGAGGGCTGAGCCGTCGTTTTAGTTATGTGTGCCGGCTCGTCGAACTGCACTATTGCTTTGCTAAGTATAGGCAAGGTGAGGGGTATGCGGAGACTGAGACTCCGCTATGACACAAACATAAAAATAAAAATAACAAAGTGCCACACACTGCATGCGCGGCCGTATTCGTATTCCCAAAAATGGAGTGGGTAAACAAAACGGAAAGAGAGAATAAATAACCAAGACTGTGCAGCTAATACCAAGAATTGTTGTGTAACAAAAGAGACATATAAAAGCTGAATTAAATGCACACAATTATATGAATTATTTTTGTTTTCAATCAAATTGATCAATCAAATTGATGTTTTCAATCAAATTCAATAAATTGAGTTAGTCACTTTTTTGTCTTGGTTAAGAATTTTCTATTCTGCAACTTTTGCGTGTATAAAAATGTTTATTTATTTATTACAATATTGGGAAGTAAATATCCCAAAAATGGTTCATATAAAAAATTTGTATTAAATTTGTATTGTTTATAAAAAAATTTGTATAAAAATACAATGCTAAACCGTCAGCCAATTAATGGAAATTAATTAATGTAAAAAAATGTTAAAGGGGCTGCAGTTTTTTAGCTGTCAGTGTAACACTGTCAATAGTAACACAATTTCACTACTTTTTTTATTTTTTATTTAACATAAAACCAATGCCGACGTGAAGGAATTATGGGTGAAAGTTCTCACTTACATGATTTTACGATGGGCGCCAATTAATTAAATTAAGGGGTAGGTATATGTCCGTATGTCCGTTGCTGGAGAGGATGTCTTCAATAGAGGGTGATATGATATCCTGGCGGTATCCCTGCCTAGGGTTCTTCCTTCTCGCTGGAAGTTATGTTGGGAGTTACTAACTCCGTTGTTACCGCCCTTGAGGCTGAGTATCCAATTTTACAAGTGAATTGAATTTTATGTCTTGTGCCGGAGTTTTGGTATAGGAGCTCTTTATTGTGTGGGACTCAAGTACAAACTGAAACTTAAAGCTAACAAAAATGTATTTCATAGCGGCCATGCACGAGCATCCGGCCAGACGCTGTGTCAGCAGTTTGGCCAGAGTGAGCTCTTAAGTAATCGGACATTGTCGTTGCGCGGTTAACTTCAGTTAACTTGTAGGTTTTTCGATATTCATAAGCTTGTCTTCAGCATCATTAAATGTATTTATGATTCGTAATTTTTCATTAATTGTTTTGTGATCTCTTTCTATATCAGCTATACCATTCTTGCTACTAGTAATTTCGATATAAATATTTTCTTTTTCTAACCAATTTTGTAATGATTTGCATACTAATCCGGGATCCTGATCTATCTTCTTCTTATTACTATCGTCATTTCCCTTTTCAAATATTAATTGTAATCTGAATACAGATGCCATTGTCTTCTTGGGTGCTATGTATAGTAGCTCCTGTACTTTGTAAATCATTTTCGTTTTGAAATGTTTCTTCAAGTTGTTGATTATTTGATTCTTTTTTAGGTAGCCTAGATAAGGTCCTTTCCTCTTATGTAATTCATACAACAATCATATTGACTAATATATATTTTCCATTTTTGCAATTGCATATTAGGTTCTTTAATATTTGGCTTATGATCGGATGTAATTTTAAATTTTCTTCCAAAAAATAGGGTTGGAAATACTTAGTACGGCTAATACTCTTTTTCAATAGTTGAATAATTCACGTCATGATCATTTAATTGCATAGCAAAGTGCCTTCTTGAGCTAAGAAATATCCTTAAGCATAATTACTAGCATCAGCAATTAATTTTAAATGTTTGGATCATTAGTTATTAGTGTTTTTAATTTTTCAAATTTTTGCAATTTTTGCAAATTATCTAACAAACTTTCGGTAAAATCAGCAAGGACCTATAAATGATTTAATTTGTTTAGGAGTACTTGGAATTTTAAAATCGTGATTAGCTTGAATTTTATTTGGGTTTGTTTTCATTCATTCAGTATATGGCCTATAAATTTTGTTTCTCTTTTCTTGAATTCGCATTTGTCTAATTGAAGTTTAAGATATGATTTTCTTAATCGGATGAAGACTTTTTGAAGGGATGAATATGTTCTTGTAAGGAGGTTGAACATATAATAATATCATCTAAATATGCTATGCAATGAGTTCCTATTCTATCATAAAGAATATTATTCATACATCGCTGGAATGTAGCAGGAGTATTTTTTAGACTGAAAGGCATTCTAGTGTATTCTTAATTTCCTTTCTTGGTGGAAAATGCTGTTTTTTTGTATTGATCTTGGGTCCATTTCAATTTGATGGAATCCCTTTGCCTGATCTAAAGTTGTAAAATATTGACATTTCCCTAACTTATCTAATATATCATCCATATTAGGGATGGGAAATTTAAAGTCAATAGTTATCTCTTTAAGTCCTCTGTTATCAATAGCCATACGAAATTTTGGAATGCCCGAACCATCCAATTTCTTGGGTACTATTACTATAGGACTTTTCGGTTTAATTATATCTGCTTTGTGGTTTTCTACTTCATTATCATAAATATAGGGATAAGTATATGGTCTTCTATAAATGGGATCTTCATGTTTAGTTTTTATTTTATGTTTAATTTCATTTATGAAGGCCAAACTGTTACCTTCATGATACTGAATATCAAAATATGTGGACATTAGTCAATGAAGTGCTGATTTTTCTACTCTGTTCAGATGATCTCTAATATAACTAGATTTTAATTCCGTTTCAAATGCGTAAATGTGTTCTTCATCTTTCAACATGGTTATTCCACAATCGTCAGAGAGAGTGGACTGTTTCTGTGCTGCTCCGCCAGCAGCTAAGCAAATACCAGAAAACTCAGTGAAAAAGTAAAGAAGTGGTGTTGTTTTGGACACAAATAAGTCTCGAGCTTATAGTGTCCAATAACTAACACAAAATCAAAATTTATTAAATTAAAAAATTGAAATGCTATCACGACAAATAAAACCAACAGCTTGTACACATTCATTTAAAGAAATAAGAGCGGCCCCTCTGCCTGCAGTACCTAACATAAACATAAACCAACAACATGAACGAAAGTAAGCTCTCTGTCCCAGAAACAGAGCGTAGACGGTCTTCTAATGCCTATTTCTCATTCGTCGCAAACGAAGAGCGTGCAATATCATGCTCTCCCGCTCTCCCAGGCACAAGCAGTGCATTAACCTGGAGTGCGCAGTGCACCTCCTCAGCACTATCACCCTCTGGTCTATCAACTCCGTTATATTTGCCTACAACGAGCACTATTACATCGATTACCATATCGTGTACAACCACAACAGCAACATCGGTAGCTGTCTCTCAGCCCCCCCGAGCAACAATCCAAACGGGCATTGACCGATATATCCAAGTAAAACGAAAGCTCAGTCCCCAGCCGAAAAAAAATGCTAACGCTGGGTAAAGGGTATCGAAGGAATGTTATCCACACTTATAAGTTTAATGGTTACAATGCAAAATAATATGCAAGAGCTCATGCGAAACCAAAGTCGATTAATGGAGCTTTTAGTCAAACAAAAATCCAATTAGATGGCTTATTTGAGAATCTGTCTATGGAATGCTAACGGCATTTCAAAGCGCAAAAATGAACATTTCTTGATGATAATAATATCGATATTATGCTCCTCTCCGAAACTCATCTAACGAACAAAAACAACTTCTATCTGACGGGCTATATGTTTCATGCAACAAATCATCCAGATGGGAAGGCTCATGGAGGAACTGGGATCCTCATAAAGCAGCGCATAAAACACCATTCCCTCCAACGAGTTGCTACAAATTCCCTGCAGTCAACTTCAATACGAATTCAGACTGTGGGAGGTCATCTAAATCTAACTGCACTATACTGCCCACCACGTTTCTGCATATCTGATATGAAGTTTATGCAATTCTTTGATTCACTAGGCGATTGCTTTATAGCAGGCCGCGACTACAATGTCAAGCACCCACACTGGGGTTCTCGCCTAACCAACCCAAAGGGTAGACAACTGTACAACGCTTTGATACAGCCAGGAAATAAACTACACTTTCTATCACCGGGAAGGCCTGCATACTGGCCAGCGGACCCACGGAAGAAGCCAGACCTAATTGACTTTGCGATCACTAGAAAAATTCCACGAAGCATCATTCGAGCCGAACCTTTGGATGATCTATCGTCTGACCAATCAGTTGTCCTTCTTCATCTATTTCAACATGCCGAATTACAAAATAATCAAATTTATCTCTCGTTATCTCTCGTATATAAGCTCTCGTATAAACATAAGACCGTCAATTAACTGTGGCAAGGACAATCAAGATGTGTATTTAGTTCGATACTTTTAACACGCGAGGATAATTATATCGTACCGGCTGCGCCAATTATATGTTTAAGGTCCCGATTTAAAATAAAAAAAATGAAAATTAATATTTTTATTCATTATAATTAAGATTAAGATTTTTAAGATTTTTGAGAATTTTAAAATTAAAATTTTTATTTTTATAAATTTTAATTTTAAATATCAAGAATAAAGGTATCCTATTGGATTATTGATTATAAACTGATTTTACAAATTTAAGTTTCTTATAACTATAGCTTTTATCGGTGTTAGCGACGCTGGCAGCATAGATGGACTTTGGTTGAATAGTTTGGATTGGTCAGAGTTTTATGCTGACATGTAGGTTCCCAGGATGGGCACTTTTTTATGAATTTGGAGCAAAAGGGGTTTGATGTTTGCGTCTACTGTATGTCTGGATGCCAATGATAACGCCATGGAAAAGGGTTTGTGTGAAGTCTAATTAGTCCCACATTAGGCTCTGGAATGTTGTTTATATATGATTTGATAGGTATGACAGGGTATACTGGTTTTATGAAGGTTTCGTTATCGAGGGTATTTGCGGATACATTAAGTGTATTTCCAGATACACTACTTACATGCTCAAGCTCAAACAAAAAATTCCCCATCAAATATACACTTCCATTTATAGAAATATGAGTGTGTGCGTAAAACCGAGCTTCACAGGTGGCTGCACAAAATTGGAAGCTCCCCTTGTAGGACTATATCTTGAAATAATGAATTTTGCCAGATACAAGCGATACATTAAAACTTTCGTCATCTCAAAGGCTATCTTCAAAACAAAAAACAAATACAAAAAAAAAAATATTTTCTGAAAAAAAAATGTCTTTACAGTGTATTTTTTATACCGTTGCAGAGGGTATTATAATTTTAGTGAAAACGAAGTGAAGGAGACATCTCCGACCCTATTAGGTATATTCTTGATTAGGATCACCTCTTGAGTCTGTCCGTCGTCTGTTTCTACGGAAACTAGTCTCTCAGTTTTAAAGCTATCGAGTTACAACTTTGCACTCATTCTTCTTTTGATTACAGTATATAAGTGGGAACGGCCGTATCGGTCAACTACATCCTATTGCTGCCATATAACTGATTGATCATATATGCCATAACTTTAATTTTTTAAGTTAAAGGGTTGGGACATTCCCCACATGTTGTATTTGGTCAAAATATCTTACCTACAAAATTTTATAAGGACCGTCCGACTGTGGCACAACATTGCTATATTTATACGCTTGCAGAGGGAAGTATAGTTTTGACATCTGCGACCCTATAAAGAATGTATATTCTTGATCAGGATCACCCCCTGAGTTGATATAAGCATGTCCATCTGTCCGTCTGTCTTTTTCTACGCAAACAAGGTCTCAGTTTTAAAGCTATCGAGTTGAAACTTTTCACACATCCTTTTTTTTCAGGCAGGGTATAAGTCGGAACTGATTGATTGAACTGATTGAAGTTAACTGAAATGTCTTAGCTGTGGCGTTTTTTAAGTTAGAGGGTTGGAACTTTCCACACATAGTATTTTTGGTCAAAATATCTTATTTCAGAAGGATCGGCCGACTATATCATATAGCTGCCATAGAACGATCGTAATTGGCATAACTTTGGTGCTTTTTAAGTTAGAAAGATAAGACTTGGTACAGATTCCTTAGGTACACCACTTTTAGAGTCGATAGAACTCTGCGAAGGGGAGGAGGAGTGTTCATTTTTGTAGACTCAAAATTCGCTTCTGAAGAGGTAAAATCTCAAGGATTAAGTTGAATTTCTGATTGTCTGATGGTGACCAGCTCTGCGTGACTTTAATATCCTAGAACTCATGTGGTCTAATGTTGATAATTCACCGTCTTTACAGCCTAACTCGCACCAAGACTTCCCTGAGGGTATTTTCGACATGTCACTCGGGCAAATTAACGTTAGAAATTCTTTATGCCGCCTGTTTCACCGTGCATAGCGCAGAATGTTATAGGAGTCATATCTTTCCTAGGAAGGAATCTTACATTATTCCGCTGCATAAGAAAGGGAAAAAATTCGACGCTCCTAATTAGGCATTTCTAAATTGTCAGCCATTCCAAAGCGTATGCTAAGTAGGTATCATCTCCAATTTTTTTCAGAAATGCCAAGAAAAAAATAGTGTAAACACCCAACCAGACAAACAGAGGGACAAACTGCTTTCATTTGGAAAGAGCTGAAAAAATCGAATTTCTTGAATAACTAACTTTCTTGAATAACGAAATGTCGAATGGGGTCGGTTGAGGTACTAATCTTTAGGAGTAGAGTGCAAATAAAGAAAAATATTCTATCTTGGGACTAAAATGTCTACATCAGCCTCAACTTAGTGATTAAAAATTTTTTTTATATTCACCATAATTTCTTCCAAACCAAACGACTTTTCGAAAATGTTTATACGAAAATTATACATTTCTTTCAGATCGGATGCATACAGAAAATTTTTTTTCTTCGGCAATATAAATAGGATTGTTAGGGCCAATTTTTGGAAAAACTTCTTTTCTTAAAAAAACTTTTTTTTCAGTTTTTTATTACCATTTTTGACGTTAAGTCTGGATATAATAGATATTTTAAAAAGTTTTAAACTTAATAACGCGTAACTTAACAATCAATTTACGTAACTTCACATGCTATAATTCGATAAATTTATGAAAAATTTTTTTTTTAATATTTTGCCAATATAATTGGATATGACACATTTCATAAGGATTGGCCGACTATGTCATATAGCTGCCATATAACTAAGCGATCGGAAATGGCGCAACATTGAAACTGTTTCCAACATTTTTTAAGAAACTTAATTCCATGTTGAAATTCTCACAAGGGTAGATCAACTATATACATATTATACATTATAAGCTGCTACCTAACTGCAAGGATATATCAACTTCGACTCTGTCCGAAGTTAGTTTTCCTTTCTTGTTTTATTTACTTTTAATTGTATTTCTTATCTGTATTTTGATAATTAATTATACAAAAAACACCAAAGCTATGGCATTTCCGATAAATCAGTTCTATTATATAGTCGACCGATCCCGGGCGTTCCTACTTATTTACTGCCTGCAAACAAAAGATGTGTGCAAAGTTTAAGGTTGATAGCTTTAAGACTGAAAGACTTTTTTGTTTGGAAAAAGACAGACGGACATGCTTATATGGACTCAGGCGGTGATCCTGATCAGGACCGTCAAGAACCGAACCGGACCCCGGTACGTGGGTGTTCACGGGCCCCTCTTCATATAATATGAATTTAGTGAAATGATAAGGATTCAATCGTGGAAATTAAATGGTAAATTTTTTGGAATAAAAATACAATGCTTTCCCCCCAATCTCTCATCGATGTTATATTTTCAATCGAAAATTCATTCTTTTTCCCTAAACATGGAATCTGAACCAACATCCACATTAAGCTTCCCCGAACCAAAGTCCAGAAAAAACATAGGTTCCATCACGTACAGTTTCCTCGTATTGATTTTACCATATATTAAATGTTGTAGCTCATTTAATTGCGTTGACCATCATTGTTTTTAGCACATATCATTTTTAAAATATATGTGTACTGGTGAGCAAAGAAGCCAAAGGCGAAGCTATTTGAAATAATTTATAAATTGTAAAACGGAGGAACAGCGGCGGGTTTATCAGCAGTTTTGTTTTTGTTTATTTCTCTCCCGTTCGCATGCGCTTTACTGGTATTTGTCGCGCATGCTTTTTTGGGAGCTTTTTCTAGAGTTTCTGCACACTAGCTTATCTTACATTTATGTGCGTTCCCCCGCCTCGCCTCTTGCCAACGAAAATATAAACAAATGCATGTTTTGAGTTTCTATTGCTAAGCTTTACTTTACTTGTATTTTGGCACTGATTTGAGCGGCTGCCAGTTTGTTGGTTAGATTGAACCCTCAACTAAAAACATTGAAATTGAACCGTAAAAACGTATATTTATTTGGCCACCTTTAAAAAATATTAAAAGCTTAACACAATCTAAAATTAATAAATGGCATCTAGCAGCTACCATATCTTTGGAATACTTATCCAAAGTTGAAATCTCCGATTTTCTACATTTGTTTTACTGCATCTATGATTTTTCCCCAAAACTTTTCCCTATGGAACACTTTTTTCTTATTCAAAACAGTAGATCATAAAATATTTTAATTTTGGATTTAAGGAGAAGCTCAAAATAATTTGATTGAATTTGTTATAGTTATTTAAACAATATATTCTTCAATTAAATAGGAGCATCTTCAAAATCTGTAAAGCTTTACTAAAATTGCTGACGACCCTGACTCTTCTGTCCGCGGCTGGCGGTGATCCATTGTTGGGACGGCTGGTGATCCTCTGCGACCAGGACCAGATCGCCCTTCCCAATGTCCTTTTAATGTTCGTTTATTCACTTTATATTTGCTTAGAACTAATGAAAAATAACAAAAGCGTAGCGGATGAGGCTGTCGATGTCGTGAGGCGCCGAAAATGTTGTGTTTCTAGGGATGACCTCCAGCGATATCAATACTCTCGTGAGATATCGAGTTCGATTGTGCTATGGTAAGCACTTTGCCACAGTACCCCCCTTCCAGAGTTCCAGTTAGGAAAGATACTTTGCTGGGAATCTGACTCGTCGTCCTGATCTTGATAACTGCTCGGTTGCCTGGGCAGTTGGCGCTGTCGTTTTCTCTTGAGTCGGAGGAGATTCGTTTTGGAAGATATCTGCCGGTTTAAGTCTGTCGATAGACACCTTGTTGTCTTTTGTATGTCCTTCGAGCGTAAAGTACTGGTCGTGCTTTGCTAGCACTTCGAACGGACCCTCGTAGTTTGCTCCCAGAGGGGTTTTGACTCGATCCACTCTGACGAAGACGTGGGTACAATGGTTTAAATCCGGGGGCACAAATTCCTGCGGTGTATGATGGTGCCCTGGCTTAGTGGTTGGTAGCTGAAATATGGTTTTTTGAAGAGCCTCGGCAAGCTCAGACTCGGTATGTTTTTGTGTGTTTGGTGTAAAAAATCCGCCAGGGACACGTAGAGCGGTGCCATAAACCATTTCAGCTGTGCTCAGCCCGATGTCGCTTTTAACTGTTGTACGTAGGCCTAGGAGGATTAAGTGCAGGGAACTGTTCCAGTTAATAGGATCGGCGCATTTTAAGGCAGCTTTTGATGTTCTGTGCCAGCGTTCGAACATCCTTTTGGCTTGTGGGTGGTACGCCGTCGTGCGCAAATTTTGGCGAGCTCTTGGAATAGTGTGGACTCAAGTTGTCGGCCTAAATCCGTTGTGATGTGGAGAGGGATTCCGTACAGAGCGAACCATCCCGAAATCAGTGCGTTGGCCACAGATTGTACTGTGATGTCGACTTAGGGGATTGCTGCGGGCCATCTTGAGAAGCGATCGATACACGTGAGGCAGTATCGATATCCGTTCGATGATAACACGGGTTCGAAACGGGCGATTTTGTGTGTCGTTGGAATTTAGCTTTTTGACACGGGATGCAAGAGCGTACTATTTTGGCCACATCCTTCGCCATGTGGGGCCAAACATAGTGTTTGCCGACCAATTTATTCGTCGCCTTAACTCCTGGATGGCTCATCGAATGCAGGGCTTGGGCACGAACGGGCGTATCTGGTTATTGGCGACGTGACAGTACAATTGCTTGTTTGACCCTGAAAGGGATAATTTGGTTAGTGAGATGGTATTTTCTGGATCAGAATTGAGTAGCGATTGTAGTTCGTCGTCGTTTTCCTGTTCCAGTGCCATCTCGTCGAAGTCGATGTGTTTAATGGCTTCGATGCGTGGGAGAAGATCAGCCACGTTGTTTTCCTCTCCTGTGATGTGTCGGATATCGGTACTGAATTGGCTGATGAAATCGAGTTGGTGCGCGCGTCGCGGAGATGCTTTCTGGCTGTTTTGATTGAAAGCTTACATCAGCGGCTTGTGGTCGGTGAAAATGATAAAGTTTCTGCCCTCCAATGCGAACTTGAAGTGCAAAATGGCCTGACAGATGGCAGTCAGTTCTCTATCGTAGGTACTGCACTTCTTTTGCGTCAGCTTGAATTTCTTGGAGAAGAAACCCAGTGGTTGAGTCTGCTCGTTGACAATCTGATGTAACACGGCACCCATGGCGTCATCGGAGGCATCGGTGGTTAGTGTTAATTGCGAGTTAGGTGCCATGTAGTTCAGCAATGTAGCGTTTGCAAGCTCGTTCTTGCAGGCGTTCAGAAGGCGTGGTGGGCTTCTGAAGACCAGAGTATCGGGGTTTTGTCGTTCTTTTTATTGCCCTGGATTAGCGTCTGGAGTATGTGTTGGTTATCAGCAGCACGAAGGATAATAGAAGTTGATCATACCCAGAAACTTTTTTAAATCTTTAGTTATAAGCGGTTTTTTAAAGTGGCGGATGGCTTCCACTTTGGCTTCGGATGGTTTCAAACCGTGCTGGCTGATGTCATGTCCCAGGAACTTGAGTTGTTATTTACCGAATTGGCACTTCTCGAAGTTCACGGTGAGATGTGCCTTTCGAAGGCGGTCAAGGGTCGTACGGAGGTGCGTCTCGTGCTGCTCCTCGGATTCTGAAGCGATCAGAATGTCGTCGATGTATGCGAAAACAAAGCCGAGATCCTGCATTACGTTGTTTATGTGACGCTGAAAAGTTTGCGCTGCATTGCGTAAGACGAGTGCCATGAACAAGAATTTGAATAGCCCAAAAAGCGTAATAATTGCTTTGGGAATATCTTGCGGTTCGACAGGGATCTGGTGATACGCTTTTTGCAGGTCGATTTTTGAAAATATCTTTTTACCATGTAGGATGCTTGTTACATCCAGTATGTACGGAATAGGGTATCGATCCGGCACTGTTACGTTCTTTAGTGCTCGGTAGTCGCCGCATGGTCGCCACTCTCCGTTTGCTTTCTTTACCAGGTGTAATGGACTGGACCAGTGGCTTTTTGATGGGCGACATACTCCTTTTTCGATGAGGTAGGAGAAGTCAGTTTTTGCGGCTTTGAGTTTGTCGGGCGCTAGTCGTCGGGCGCGGGCGTGAGTAGGCGGGCCGTTGGTCGAGATGAAGTGCGTTACTTCGGACTCTGCTGGCAGCCGGTTCGAGTTGATCGTTGCGAGATCGCGGTATTCGTGAAGCATCCTAGCGTATTGGTTGCTCGTGTCGTAGGATAAAATCGCGTTGATTTTACGTTGAGGCGCGTGACATGTTGATTCGTGCAGCGTAGCTCGATCGATGAGTTTGCGTCGTTTCATATCGACGAGTAAGTCGAAATGTTGAAGAAAATCGGCTCCAATGATAGCGCAGTTGACGTCAGCTAATACGAAGTAGACTTCTGCATGAATGCACTCATTTGTGGCAGAACAGATCTGTACAGTAGTGTAGTGTATTCAAAAACACTGCTCTCATTCTTTATTGTACAGTATACTCTATAGGTCACAATAAGAAAGCACAACATTTTCAGTGTACTCACTTCGATTGTGAACAGTATTTGATTGTACTTTTCGATAGTGATTACTACATTTGTGCTTATTTTTAACACTGTACATCTTGTATGTCAACTGTGTACAACTGTACAGGTGAGTGCAGTAATTTTTAATAAGTGGACAAACATGGATTCTAAGGAGATCGACGCTCGTGCAATGAACTCACAACATTTTCTCAAACATTCAGGATGAACTACAAACATATAAAAATGTAAATAAAGCGTACAGTCAAGATTTTGATGTTCTGCAGTGGTGGTCAATAAATAAAGACCGTTTTCCTCTGCTTTATCAAATTAGCTAAAAGATACTAGCAGCTCCCGCAAGCAGTGCAGCATCGGAAAAGGCATTTTCCGTTGCCAAAAATTTGATTTGCGAAAAACGGTCCAAAATTGCCACCACTGAAGACATGGTAAACAAAATAATGTTCCTTCATTCTAATATTGATAACTTAAATGTAGATAATGTTATAACATAAAATAATTATTATAATTAGTTTAAATTTAAATATAAATAATTTATAAATTTTTTATTTTATAATAAATACATTTAAAACGAAAAAACAAATCAATTTTTTAATTGGAAATACATACACATGAGAACTATACATATATGTGTGTATGTATATACCAGTCATGAAGTTTCACTCACTGTACAGTAAGTCAACTGCACACCAAAACATTGTACAGTGCGTTGACTACTGCACACCAATTTTGCTGTACTCATTGAGGCTGTACAACTATGGAATGAGTGATACTACTGTCAATCAAAACAGACAATACTACCCTATTCACTCACACCCAAATATACTGTGCACAAAAAATAGTGTACCCACTTTTAGAATAAGTGATTCATTTGTCCTTTTGGATGCATTCATGCAGAAGTCTAATACGAAGGTCCAAACAAAGTTTTGTCCCAATCCAGCGAAAATATTATGCGTTTTTGCGATTCTGCAGGGTGGAAATGTCGGCACTGTGCAATTGTCACTGAAATGTCGGCGTCGGTGTCGATGAGAAATTGAGTTTTGGAGTAATTGTCGTTGATGGCGAAGCGGGCAATTGTGTTGTGGTCTTCTTCGAATTTGTCCGCCGAATCCGAAGACTGTTTTAGTTGTTTGGTTCGGATGAAAACGAGCACGGTTGGCGACATTTCTTGGCGGCGTTGCCAAACACAAGCCTGAGGTCGGGACGCTGTTGCGATCCGTTGATGTGGATGAACTGTTCTTGCGGTAAAGGTTTTTGAACAGTGCGTTGATTTGTTGCTCGATGCGGTCTAGACGTTCGTCGAAAACGGTGCTGCTGGGTGGCGCCGATTTGGCGTCAACGGTGCGTATATGATGAAAATCGCCGACTTCCATGACTTTGTCTGCCAACTTAGCTAAATCTGCTAGGCAGGCGTCCGATGCTTGCAAGATCGCTTGCACTTGTGTTGGTAGGCGCTGCAGCCACAGTGCTTTTAAGAAAGTTTCGACAACTTTGTTTGTGGCGAGTGCGTTTAACTCGTTGAACAGTTGTGTGGGGCGCTTGTCACCAAGGTCAGTCTCCGAAATCAACTTCTGGATTTTCTTCTGCTCGCTTTCGCAGAAGCGTTCCAAAATGCACGACTTTAAGTTTTCGTACTGGTTGGTTGACGATGGCGTCGGCAATTCGGGCCAGTACCGGTGCTTCGATTGTCGCCAGGATCGTGTTGAATTTCGTGTCGTCTGCAGTTATTCCTGCCAGACCGAATTGGGCTTCGATTTGCGACAGCCATAATTCTGGGTGCTCGGTCCAAAAGGGCGGAATTTTAACGGTATCGTGAAAGACGTCGGCGTCGTCTTGTGTGGAGTCGTTGTTTGTCGTTGTTTGTCTGGGTCACCAATTTAATGTTCGTTTATACACTATATATTTGCTTAGAACTAATGAAAATAACAAAAGTGTAGCTAGCTGCGGATGAGGCTGTCGATGTCGGGAGGCGCAGAAAATGTTGTGTTTCTAGAGGTGGCCTCCAGTGATATCGATACTCTCGTGAGATATCGAGTTCGATTGTCCTGTCACGGTCGCCATGTTGTTTGATTTAAACCATGTAGTTTATTTTGTTTTGTAATCTTTATTGAGTTTTCTTAGTGTTTTGTTAATTTAGACTTTATTCTTTAAAAGTCAAATCTAGAGTGATTTGATATTCTGTTGCTCGCGGCTGCGCTGCCTACAAAAGCTCGGCAGCGATCAGTCGCGGCTATATTCATATATATACTAGCTGACCCGGCAGACTTCGTTCTGCCAGCTGTTGTTTTTTTTTTGTTGCGTTCAGAATCTTCTTTTGTGACAAAATTTAAAATTTTTGTATTTAAAAATTTAAAAATTGTAAGCGTTTAAAATCGAATGGTATATCCGTCGGAATCATCGGTATCCGCGGGATCAAGACATCCTCTCCTTTGTATTTTCCTTTTATGATTGTCGCCTCAATGACGTTATTCATCAGTCTTTTCACAGCCAGTCTTCCAGTATTATGGCTATCAGATGGCATCCGATCCAATGCTATTTTGATCATGTTTACTAAATTGTTATTCTGATGAAGAAACATTTGTAATTGTTGGACAATGGTTCTCTTCACTGTTGGATTGTGAGCACAACGATTATTAATTTCCTCATCTGAATTGCCCATAAAATAAATTTGTAAAAATTGATGATCTGCATCAGGTAGTGCTAACAGAGTTCCCAGTAAGTAATAAAATTGTCCTTGTATCTGTGATTTTTCAAAATTTGGCCATTATTTCCTATATATATATTTTAATACAAACTTGAATATGTTTAATATAATACCTTAAAAGTGGGCATGAAATTGTCTTGTATAATATGTGTAGCACCAAATGATGTCATCTGGAAACAGTTGTTATATTTCTGAATGTTGGTCAAGAAGTGCTTAGAATCATTTCCAATCCCAGAAACTAAAGAGCGTAAAGGATCTGGGGGTGGGACCAATTGTGGCAATTTTACTTTGCCTTCAGCGCAACATAATCCAGTAGATTCAACAGTGTTCTTTAACGCCTTACAATATTTACAAATTGTTTTCATTTCCCCAATTTTTACAGATTTGTCGGCAAAATAATCAATTGCCGGATCATAGTGGAATGCAGCTCGTTCAAGAATCACAGGAGCACTACGTCTGCGGATTCGCTCAATTTCATTATGTCTAGCTTGCTGTTGATGTGTTTGATGTGCCCGAACTCATTGCATTCTAAGCCTATCTCCTACATTATCACTCACTACAGAACGCAATTCTGACATAGCAATACGACTATTTTCTTGATCTGCCTGTCTCTGGTCATCAGTGCGGTTAGCACGTGAGGTAGCTCTTCGCACATTTAGTTGACTACGACGACCTAAGTCATGCCGTCTTCTCCTCGGCATCGTAAATTGTAATTAATCAAAGTGAGAAAATTTCCCGCTCATAAAGTGTCACTATCACAAAACACTTGTTGCTGGTTTAAGACAAATGAATTTGAAAAATAATTTCCACAATACACGTGATTGATTTGATGGTTTTAAATTAAAATTTTTCCAATATTTTTCACAATTTTTCAGTGAACACAATATCGGTTTGTCACATAAAATTAACTGAGCAGAGAATAATGAGAAGCTGTCAAACAATGAATCACGTACCGGCGCCTACTATTATTGTAGCCTCCATTTTATTTAGAAAACGTTTGTATGGGAAATAGAAAAATGCGGTTTGAGGATTTTCCCGGCAATTATTCGGGATGAAAAATAGATGTTGGCCGATTCTCATAGATACCGGATAAGCACAAAAAATTTCATCAAAATCGGTCAAGCCGTTTCGGAGGAGTATGGTAACGAAAACTGTGACACGAGAATTTTATATATTAGATATATTTCTATGCTCGTATATAAGGCTGGTAGCGGCCCGAGCGTAAGGGTGTAAGTATGCATGGCTTATTTGTATGCGTTATCAACTCATGGGAATTTGCTGACCAATGCACTTCCCAGGAGTGAGGCTTTAAGGCATATGTATATAGCTGGCTATTTGGCCGGGGCATTATGATTATATAACAACACAGTAGCACAATATTGTATTGCTACAGTGGATGCTTCCTATAATGACCCATGCATACTACAATTTGATAATTTTCCAATGGTTCGTACTTTATTTTGGAAATGTTTATAATTTAATTTTTATCGGTCGTATTTAATATTCGGACAAATGTGTTGCTTGAATCAGTTATAGTGCTGGCTATAATGATGCCTTCATCTATACACTGATTTTTAATAAGGACTTCTTTGTGGGTGGTTATTATATTAATTTGTCTCACGACTTCGGATCGTGCTGGGATAAGTAAGTTATTATTATTTGAATGTGTAATCGGAATATTTATGTCTTGATTGAAATCTGATGGTTTTGCTATTAACCAATCTTGATCTATTTGAAAATCTAGTTGACAATTGAACCTTTTTATGAAATCCATTCCCAATATGCCATCACATGGTATTGGGAAGTCATTGTTTACTAAATGAAAATGAAATGGAATTATGAATTTTCCTGTTTGAATTTCTACGAAAGTTAAACCTTGAGATTGAATAGTACCTTCTCCTATACCAGACATTGTTATAGTTTTTGTTGAATCTACTTCATTATATTGATCTGAATTTATTTTTAAAATGCTAATGTCTGAGCCTGTGTCTATTAACAGAGTTAGGGATGTTTTTGTAACGTAATTTTTAATGGTTACATAAATATTGAGGCTGAGGTTTATTTTATACAGTTGTAAGTTTTGTGGCTTTTTCTTAAGGGAAGTCTTTAGTTTTCCGGCTGGGATTCAA